>NW_015505801.1:479425-509914 GCF_001515645.1 Sinocyclocheilus grahami | reverse complement strand
ATAAAACACCCTTACTCTTTGCTTGATAATTAGATTTACACCATCTGAATAACAAATAGTGAAAATTGTGGGTTTGACCTCCCAAGAATCCCTTTGCACATCTCTCCTTCAGCCCAACTACGTGCTTTGGCAGCGTGTCTGGAAAGCAGGAGAGGATGCTGGGAGTTGGGCAGCAGTGCACACATGCTTTGCTCACCAGCACTGCCACGAACCTCTCGCCTTATCAGCTCAGCTTCCAGCTGCTGGTCCGAGGAGCCTGTCTGCTGGCCGGTAACATTCATATCTTTCTGTCCAACATATCCAACATAAGCAATATGATAACGGGAGGAGTAGACATACAGTAAGGTGGGCTCGTCTCTTACCTGTCTCGTTCTGCCCCTTTTTTCTGTTTGCCTTTAAAGAGTGACTGTACGTTCATGCAGGTTCAGCTTGTGTTTTGAAATAATCCAGTTAGTGTAAAACTTGGCATGGACATCAGTGATTATGATAGATATCAGTGCGCCTGCCAGAAGGAGCCAAAGCATGTCTGCAAGAGTGTGTGCAGAGAGAGTGTTTGGCTCCGGCTCCGGGCCACTAGAACAGAGGAGAGAGATGGAGGCAAGGTGATATCCTAAATCACAGTGCAGCAGTGACGCTGTTCTGCTCCAGAGGAAAGTGGCCACTCAGTTTCAATTGGCTCAACTTAAATTTAAATTGAGTAGGACAGTACAGAGATATTAATTTGTAAAAAAAAAAAAAAAAAGAAAAAAAATTTTTTTTTTTGGACATTTACATATGTTGGTTTGTAAATGTTTTATTGTATTAGGATTTTTTAGACATGAACCATGGTAATATGATGTTTTTGGACACGGTATGGTAATATCATTTTCATTTTACATTTACCATGGTAATACCATGTTTTTTTATACACTTACCATGGTAATATCATGAAGTACTTTGTTTGGACTACCATATATACACAAACTGTGTACTTTAGTATGTGAATATGGTACTCTTTTAATACCATGGTATACTGTACTACTGTTCAAAAGTTTGGGGTCTGTACGATCTTTTGTTTTTGCAATTAGTCTCTTACGCTCACCAAGACTTTTATCCGAAATACAGTAATATTGTGAAATTTTATTACAATTTAGAATAACTTTTCTATTTGAATATATTGTAAAATGTCATTTATTCCTCTGATCAATGCTGAATTTTCTGCATCATTACTTCAGTCTTCAGTGTCACATGATCCTACAGAAATCATTCTAATATGCTGATTTGCTGCTTGAAAAAAATTCTTATTATCATCAATGTTGAAAACAGTTGGGCTCTTGATATGTTTGGAAACTTTGATCTATCGGTCAGGATTCTTTGATGAATAAAAATTTTTAAAAAACAGCATTTACCTGGAATACAAATTTTTGTAACATTATAAAAGTCTTTCCTGTCACTTTATGATCAATTTAAAGGATTTTGCTAAAGTATTTGTTTCTTTAACAAACAAAAAAATCTTACTGACCCCAAACTTTAGAATGGCTATAATATTTTTATGGATAATATAGAAACCAAAACAAAATAATAATAATAAATAAATATATAATTCAACAATAATGCTTTTTTTCTGCTGGTAGTTTAGATTTGCACTTTCTCTGCCAATATTTTCAATTATAATTTTTTTAGATAGTTTAAATTGTATTAGTGATCAAAAAATGTATCGTATCTATTTCTTAGCAACAATTTATGTGCATCAGAAAACAATATAATTTCATATTATTTATTTTTAAGGAAAAAAAAAAAAAAAAAATTTTTTTTTTTGGACATTTACATATGTTGGTTTGTAAATGTTTTATTGTATTAGGACTTTTTAGACATGAACCATGGTAATATGATGTTTTTGGACACAGTATGGTAATGTCATTTTCATTTTACATTTACCATGGTAATACCATGTTTTTTTATACACTTACCATGGTAATATCATGAAGTACTTTGTTTGGACTACCATATATACACAAACTGTGTACTTTAGTATGTGAATATGGTACTCTTTTAATACCATGGTATACTGTACTACTGTTCAAAAGTTTGGGGTCTGTACGATCTTTTGTTTTTGCAATTAGTCTCTTACGCTCACCAAGACTTTTATCCGAAATACAGTAATATTGTGAAATTTTATTACAATTTAGAATAACTTTTCTATTTGAATATATTGTAAAATGTCATTTATTCCTCTGATCAATGCTGAATTTTCTGCATCATTACTTCAGTCTTCAGTGTCACATGATCCTACAGAAATCATTCTAATATGCTGATTTGCTGCTTGAAAAAAATTCTTATTATCATCAATGTTGAAAACAGTTGGGCTCTTGATATGTTTGGAAACTTTGATCTATCGGTCAGGATTCTTTGATGAATAAAAATTTTTAAAAAACAGCATTTACCTGGAATACAAATTTTTGTAACATTATAAAAGTCTTTCCTGTCACTTTATGATCAATTTAAAGGATTTTGCTAAAGTATTTGTTTCTTTAACAAACAAAAAAATCTTACTGACCCCAAACTTTAGAATGGCTATAATATTTTTATGGATAATATAGAAACCAAAAAAAAAAAAATAATAATAATAATAATAAATAAATATATATATATATATTTTTTTTTTCCCCTTCAGATTTTAAAATTAAACTATACAGGGTTTAACTGATTATGAAGCCAAAAACTTAACCTTTCAAAAAAAAATTGTATGCATATCTAGATTTATATCAAATGTCAGGATCAGTCTTCACTTGTGAATCTGTTTTATCATATCTTTAGTTCCCTGAGGCTCAGATGTTAAAGGTTCCCATCAGCATAATGTTCTTTCATAGCAACTAATCAAATCAGTGCTGAAATGTCATGTGAACAGACTCTGAAACTCTTCTTATGCTTTCTCTTCATATCCAGGTCTGGAAAGCCCCACCCATGCCCTGCGCGCAGACGCTGACCCCAGTGCACAGTCTGCATCGGCAACCTACATCACACTGGCGGAAGAACATTCATGTGACCGACATCTGGAAATAATACTACACCTTTGCGGTGAGAGCTGACTACATGTTAAATCATAAGCTGTTTGGCATTTTGGTAACACCTCCATAGCTATTTTCTAGTTATGCATGTCATATAGCACATATCTGCTTGAATGCATAAAAGTAAAAATCTCCAAAAATCTCTGTGTTCATATTACATTTAAGTAGCATATTTCAAAGCAGCAACAAACTCTGACAACATCAGTATAAAATCAGTTTGTCCAGCTCAAATCATGCTAGAATTTTTTTTTTTGCAGCTAACATTAATGCACACTTTATAGCAAAAAAAAACAGCTGATGCCTTTACAAATAAAACAATTGACTTTAAATTAGAAGGCGGCACTTACAGTTACCTACAGTTGCCAAATAGAGCATTGCAGTTTCCCATTCCCAAGTTTTTGAAAGATGTTCACCAAAACTGTATTTATTTGTTCAAAAATACAGTAAAAACAGTAACATGAAAAATAAAATCTAATTCAAAATATTAAAACTATAATAATATATCGGTGATACTAGAACCACCTGCAAGTCGCTGTCGTTGTTGCCTGCAGAGCCTCATAGTCCATTGGTCATCCTAGAAAGGGGCCGTCTCACCTTTAGTGAATACGAGCAGCAGATCCGTACTCGACGTGATTTCATTCGCTGTGCCCAAAAGGAGGTAGAGTCTGAGAAGATGGTAAGATTATTGCTTTTAGACACTTGCATTGCTGACTTCATCTTGATTGTCTTTTAAGAACATCATTTAGAGAATTTTTTAGTTTTTATGTCATGCGTGCATGTGCCTCCCCCCAGCTGGAGTTTGTGCGGAGACGCTATCACAAGGATCTGCTCTTGAACCCCGTCCTGATGCTTAACTTCTGCCCTGATCTGCTGTCAGAACCAACAGAACTGCAGCAGGCCAGCAGAGAGCTCATCTTCCTCATTGACAACAGCAACATAATGACGCAGCACAACATCAACAAGATCAAGGTTCTTGTGATCTCCTATATGAGCAGCTGCTCTTCTGCCACTAAATGTTGGCACATGCTCTTTTTTGTCTTCAGTACATTTTTTTTCCTCAAACTGTTAGCATTTACTATAAAGCACAGATCAGTGGTTCTTTAAAATCTTTGTTGCCATTAGAAGTTAGCAGCTCTTGTTTAAAGCAAATTAGTTTGAACCACCTACAAAACTAGAATCAAACAATATCGTCTGATAGGATTCCACTCTGAATGTGCAGTATTTGCCGGTTGAACATAACCAGAAATGTTCCTGTGCTTTCATATATTTGACAGGAGGGGATGTTGGTGGCCGTCAAAAGTCTGCCGACCCGCTCCATGCTGAACATCGCTGGCACCTGCTCAACAGTCAGGCCTCTTTTCAGCTCCAGCAAGCCCTGCACAGATGTGAGTGTTTCTCCAGTCACATTTTAGCTGTAGTTGCCAAAATCATTGCATAGTATTTATTTTAAGAGAAACTGAAACTCAGAAACGATGGAGATCACACAGGGTTGTGAGATGGTTGATGTTTACCTGTGAGTGACCTGCTGATAACAATCTCTGTCCAGGTCGCTACTACTGGTTGCCATGACACTGCAATATCAGGTTGAAGCAGGTCCAGGGTCTGGCAGGACAAATTGTTTTAAAACAGCGAGGGTCATATGGCACTGCCATACATTTTACAGCATGCAATGACCAAAAACAAACTTGTTTTGCTCCATTGTGCACTAGCGTTGTGAAAAGTACCGACTGGTACCGACATCTGTACTTTTGACAACAATATTGTGCACCACTGCTCTTTACATCTTCATCACAAAGAGCTTCTCTGGCGCGGCGCTCTTCGATCACTTTTGACTCAAAAATGTTACGTTTTTATTTTTTTTATTGTAACTTCATTGAAAATGGTACAAAACTTGGTAACTTTTTTGGCACTGGCTATATGAATACACAAAAATGATGGACATAATTGGAAAAGGCCAAATGGTCATTAAAAAGTAACAATTGGATTCCTCATGGTCAAAAACGACCGCCATTGGAAATAATGGGAAATATGAAAAAATATGAAAATACAGATTTTTTTTTTTTAAAGGTACAACTCACAAAAGCCACTTTACAGAAAAAAGCACTGATTTAAATTATGGATTTAAATTATAGGAACATTCTGGGTTAAATACAACTTAAACTTTACCATATTTGATTTTTCACAAATGAAAACAGAGGTTTATTATTGTCTCCAGTTGCTGTTATTTGAGATAGTTATATTTAACCTAGAATATGTCTTTCACTATTGGATGAATATTGCCAGTTATGAATGTGTGATATTTAGAGTTTCAGGAAGTCATGATATGTATATGAAAATGTGGGGTCAATTTATTGCCCGAACATATAATAAAACGAGAGATAATTGGTTAACTCTGGCCTGTAAGGCCTAAATGTTTTTTTCTTTAACTCAGCTGTGTATTCAATTTTGTATCCATGTAAGTTTTTATTTTAGATATATATTTATATATATCTAAAATAAAAACTTACATGAATACAAATACATATATACTGTATATATACATATTCATTAATTCGTTCGTTTGTTTGTTTAGGAGGGTAAATAGGTAAAACTAAAGCATGCTACTGTAAAAACCCTAAAAAAAAAAAAAAATAAAAAAAAGTCACTGTTTTTTAATTATATCAGGGCTAAAGGGACTGCCAATCTCTCCCTCTCTCATTTTTCAGAGTACAGTGACTCAGGCACTGGAGTACATCCAGAAGATACGCACAGACCAATGTGGTGCTAACCTGTGGGGGGTGCTGTCCTGGATTTATCGGCAGCCCGTCCACCGCAGCTACCCACGACAGCTCTTCCTCATCATGGATGGAACCAGCAGTAACATAGGCCGCGTGTTAGAACTGGTCAGGAGGAACGCCTGTAACGTCAGGTAAAAACTGTAATGTTAGATTAAATTAGTGTTGAAGACACCATGCCAGGTAAAACCTAATATAAAATAATCTGAACAGATAGTCTTTCACGACAATCATAACTTTTATGATATATTATTATAGTATTTATTAATATTTAGAATTAGCTTTTATTTTATATTTTCAGATTTCAAGTAAAAAAAATTCATAACAGTTTAATAGTATATTGAGAGTTTATTTTTTATATAATTTTAGCAACATATTAAGATTTTAGATCAGCAAACACTTTTAGAATTAGCTTTAAAAAATGGCTAAATATCCACTTAGGGGCTAAATAAACACCCCAAAAACCAGTTTTAAAACCAGGTCCCAAATATCAGTCAGACCAGCACCCAAAAACCAGCATAACACATTCACTCCAGCAAACTGCACTACAACTCTACAAACTAGCTAAACACATTTTACATCAGCAAACACCTTTTTTCTTTACTCTAACTTCATTGCATCTTTCTACACGGAATAACAAGTGCACAGATAACAAATCCATTTGCCACAATTTGAGATTTTGCAATATTATTACCCCAATTAACCAAACCTCAGCTAATTACATATAATAACACAGTGAAATAAAATACCTGGCAATAAAATTCAATTAGAACAGCATAATATATATGTATAAAAATATGTAAATAAAAAATAAAAGAGAAGGGGGGGGGGATGCTTAGCTTTACTGTCTATAGAGTCAGCAAGCACATATCGGCATCCAGCTTTAAAAACAAGCTAAACACCTTTCACTTCACAGCAAACACCCATTAAAAGAAGCGCAACACTTTTTACTCTAGCAAACACTTTTGTCACCGGCTAAACACTTAGAGCACTTCAACATCAATTTTGTCTTAGGCATTACCATGGAAACACCCCATGCCTCCATAAAGTATCTAAATGAAACTCAGCCAGTCAGATGGGAAACCGCAGTAATCCAAATTCCAATCATACTTGTATTTGCTGCGGTCTTTTATGATTTATCCACGCTGACATCTGTTCCACCTTAATTGTTTAGTATTTATTTAGTATTCCACCTTAAAAGGAATACTGCACATGACATTGTACAATTCCAGTAAACAAAAATAAAGCTGAGGTTGAGAAAAATTATTTCATCGTACTGTGCTTTACATTACACAGCACAAAGTGTCCTCTCCCATAATAAGCTGGCTTATATTTAGAGAGAAATGCTCTTCAGCAAACACACACACGCACATAGCTTTCACTGTACTGGAACACAGGCTCGTTATTGATACTCAGTCAAGACATTTAAAAGCCTTCGACTCAGACAGAGCAGACCTGAATTCCAAACAGCTTGTGTATGTGTGTGTGTGTCACCTGGCTTCTGTTTCTCTTCAGACATTTAATTAGTGAAATGGTCCAGATTATTGTCAGGGGAATACTAAACATATTCTCTTTTCTCTCACATTGGCAATCCATCGCATACATGTCTGGAGTCATGAGAAATGTTTCTTGAAATGTTCTTACAGACATGAAACCATACTTACGCCTATATAATCCACTGTCTTTATATCATGCAAATGTACTATATACAAAGACCCAGTGCATTTGCATCGAAATACCTGTGTTTTGACATATTCTTGGTGTTGTTCCAGATGTTTCGGTCTGGGACTTGGTCCTCAGGCCTGTCGGAGGCTACTGCAGGGCGTTGCCAAGGTTACGGGAGGCAGTACAGTGTTTCTCAGTGAGGAAGAAAGGCTTCAGCCAAAGGTGCGAGAGTTCATTATGCCCTCTAAAGGGACAGAGACAGAACCGCTATTATCAACTCGGTTTAAAACACAAAGCTGTTTAAAATGTGCTTTTGAATTAAAAAAAGATTTGTTTGTTATTGTTAAGCAAGTAGAATACATTATATTATCAGGCATGTTGTTAGCTAAGGGCAAATAAAGAAGGAAAAAGTTTTTCCCCTCTCTACATGACTAAAAAATAAAAAATGTAATCAAATAAATATATGAATATTGAAATTGTACTGTAAAATAACAAGCAAGTATTAAGTATTTAATAATAATAATAATTATTATTATTATTGTAAATAATATTTTTATTGTATTATTTATAATACAAAAATTAAACAAATCAATAAAGACTACTATTACTATTTAGTAATACCGTAATAATAATAAAGTAAAAATAAGTAAATATATATATATACTATTTTATAGTACTATTGTACAGCAAAAATGTATTCAGCAGTAGTGGTATTAATAATAATAATAATACTACTTTTACTTTTATTAACAACAGTAAAATTACAATACTAATATTTATGACTGTCTTAATTTCTTTTGTTTCAATAGTTAAATTGTAGAGCTTTTATTTTTGGGGGAAAATTTTTTTATTGGTCGCTGACACCAATATAAAACTTGCTAAAATATTTATTAAACTAACTTGCAAGATGTGCAAAACTTTGTGAATGATAAATGGCATTACATGGTAAAACTATGATACTTTGAAATATACCATGGTACTGAAATTCTTGGTACTATGGTATTTATATTTAACTCCAAGATACTTCTGAAAATAACATGGAACTACCATGGTACATATACTGCGGGACCATGTCCAAAAACATGGTAGTACCTTGTTATTTGTCTGTGGAAATCTGTTATCAGTAATCAATGTTTCGATTATTCTCTAGTTAATTAAATGTCTAAAGAAAGCTCTGGAACCTGTGTTGACGGATGTACGGATTGACTGGTATGTGCCAGACAATGTGGAGGCCCTTCTCTCACCCAATGAAATTCCTCCGCTCTACCCTGGCAACTGCCTGATTGGCTACTGCACTCTATATAACATGTCTGGAATCGGAGCCCAGAAAAGTGAGGTGAGAGACTAGTTTCTCTTGTTCAATATATGCTAAATGAAGAATTGTTAAAATAAATGAGATGCATACAGTTGTATAAAGTCTTAGTTTGTGTCTGTACACTTGCTCAAAAGCAGGTGAAGCCTCGTCCATACAGAAGCCATCCACATGGTTCAGCGGGGTCGGTTTTTGAGCTCTCTTCCTCCACTTCTGAGCTTCTTCAGCCTCTGGTTCCCCCGGATGAGCGAGAGAGAGATGCTGTAAGAGAGTGCGGGGTGGAGGGAGACTTTGAGGAAGCGTTGCGGGAAATTTCACGAGAAATCTCGTCGGAGTTCTCCTGTGCACATGCCACCGATAATGCCGTCAGCCTTGGTAAGACTATACAATCTATTTAAGATGTCAGTACATTGCATTGCGGGATACTACTTAATGTGATCAGGTTGTAAAAGTAGTAGTAGGTCTATTCTACGCATTAAAAATTTGTGATCAGCCTACATTTTGCATACTTTAAGGGATAGTCCACCTAAAAAAGAAACCTGTATGCATTTCTTCTTATCTGTGGAACATAAAAAAAGATATTTGAACAACGTTGATGAGTACTGCCTTGAATAAGCTATTTCACATAACAGATGTTTATATATACTCTACAAGACAAAATAATATCTGAATTTATATAAATGACCCCGTTCAAAAATTTTCAATCTTAATTGTAGTAGCCATTTCAAACATACATTACGTGATCTGCAGGTGGCGACACTGACTACAGCACCAGCGATGTGCGCCTGCGTATTCAACAGGATTCGTATGTTCAGGATCAGTACGTGTTGACACGCTGTTCTCTGAGCAGTGAAAAGGCCTTCTCATCTGATTCTCCCCAAGCGGAGAGCACTGTGCTGGGCATGGGTTCTCTGCCACATGGCTTGGAGATAATGGAGCCCACACAGGGTAGAGGCCTCTCGCGCTGGGAATCTCCGTGGGCTCAGAATGCCACCTCTACAGGAGACACCGATTCTGCATCAGGGAAGGTGACAGCAGCCGATGACATTTATATTTAAGAATTCCCTACACATAAAGAAAGTTTAACATCATTTAACATGTATAGTACCAGTAATCTAAAATAGCCTGCAAAGGAAAATTACTTTACAAATAAAATGGAAAAAGGCAGATTTAAAGCAGAATTAGTCATGCATTAAAAGCAGGTCCTTCAAGTAACAACTGCAAATTGTTATTGTGCATTTTTGCAGTGTATACTGGACAAAAAGTATTCTGACTATTTAGGATTTAATATTTAAACATTTTTCAAATTACTGTTGCTGTTAACTTGAAAATTCACGAGTACTGACTAAGTATTCCTGAAATGCACATCGCAAAGTTTTTTTGAGAAAAAAAAACATGTAGACCGGTTCTCTTGGAACATTACTTCCAAAAAAAAAAAAAAAATCTTTGCTGATAAGGTACATAAATTCTATCAGGTGGGTCCACATTTTTGACATTTATGCATTTAGCAGATGCTTTTATCCTAAATGACTTGCAATAGTGGAAAAGTTTCAAATTTCATATTTAATATTTTGTAAAGGTTCCAAATTTTGTAAACCACTTTTACTAAACATGAAATTCAATTAAATCAATAAATTAGGATGCTAATATTTACAATTTAAAGTTAACACTTTACAATAAGGTCTCATTTGTTAATATTAGTTAACTTGAACTAACAATGAACAATACTTCTACATAATTAAGAATTTAAGAATTTGTTAACATTAACAATGAACAATTGTATTGTTTGTATTAACAAGCATTAACAAATATAAATAATGCTATAAAAAATAAACAAATGCTGTAAAAAAATAATAATAATATTGCTCATTGCTAGTTCATGTCATGAATTAACTAATGTTAACAAATAAGACCTTTTCTTACTAAATGTTAAGTTCAACATATAGTGATATATTTAAGAATTTGTTAACATTAACAATGAACAATTGTATTGTTTGTATTAACAAGCATTAACAAATATAAATAATGCTATAAAAAATAAACAAATGCTGTAAAAAAAAATTATAATATTGCTCATTGCTAGTTCATGTCATGAATTAACTAATGTTAACAAATAAGACCTTTTTATAAAGTGTTACCAATTTAAAGGAATATTTCACCCCAAAATTTAAATTAGCAGAAAACGTACTCACCCTCAGGCCATCCAAGATGTATATGAATTTGTTCCTTCATTGGAACAGATTTACATTTACATTTAGTCATTTAGCAGACGCTTTTATCCAAAGCGACTTACAAATGAGGACAATAAAAGCAGTCAAAACTAACAAAAGAGCAACAATATATAAGTGCAAATGACAAGTCTCGGTTAGCCTAACGCAGTACACGTAGCAAGGTGTATATATACTGGTACATCTCAAAAAATCAGAACATCATGAAAAAGGTCAACATCCCCCGTCACTCACCTCAGAATGTAAAACCCACATACCACACAGATTCATCACACATAGAGTGAAATACCCCAAGTCCCTACTTCCCGAAATCCCGATGATTATGGCCTACAGACAATGAAAACCCAAAATTCAATGTCCCAGAAAATCAGAACATTGTGAAGAAGTTCAATATTGGAAAGTCATGGTGTCACACCCTAATCAGCTAATTACCTCAAAACACCTGCAAAGGTTTCCTGAGCCTTTAAATGGTCTCTCAGTCTGGGTCAGTAGGCTACACAATTATGGGGAAGACTGCTGACTTGACAGATGTCCAGAAGACAGTCATTGACACCCTCCACAAGGTGGGTAAGCCACAAAAGTGAATTGCTAAAGAAGCTGGTTGTTCAGAGTGCTGTATCCAATCATATTCATAGAAAGTTGAGTGGAAGGAAAAAGTGTGGTAGGAAAAGGTGCACCAGCAAAAGGGATAACCGCAGCCTTGAGAGGATTGTCAGGCAAAATCCATTCAAGAATTTGGGGGAGCTTCACAAGGAGTGGACTGAGGCTGGCGTCAGCGCATCAAGAGCCACTACGCACAGACGAATCCTAGACATGGGCTACAAATGTCGCATTCCTCGTGTCAAGCCACTCCTGAACTAGAGACAACGTCAGAATCGTCTTACCTGGGCTGTGGAGAAAAAGAACTGGACTGTTGCTCAGTGGTCCAAAGTCCTCTTTTCACCTTCAGGCCATCCAAGATGTATATGAATTTGTTTCTTCATTGGAACAGATTTAGAGAAATTTAGCATTACATCTCTTGCTCACCAATGGATCCTCTGCAGTGAATGGGTGCCGTCAGAATGAGAGTTCAAACAACTGATAAAAACATCACAATAATCCACAAGTAATCCACACAACTTCAGTCCATCAATTAACATATCTGAAGTAAAAAGCTGTGTGTTTGTAATAAACAAATCCATCATTAAGATGTTTTTAACTTCAAACCAATGCTTGTGGCTAAAATATGAGTCCTCTCTCCATAATATTGCTTTCTCCAAGTTGCTAAATTTCTCCAAATCTCTTCCGATAAAGAAACAAACTCATCTGCATCTTGGATGTCCTAAGGATGAGTAAATCTCCTGCAAATTTCCATTTTTGAGTGAACAATTCCTTTAAATAAGTAAAAGCTAAACTGACAGAACAGTCTTACCATAAAATAGAAAAAAAAATCAAAACTATAATCCTAACTGGTAGTCTATGTTTGTTTCTGTAGGCTGGCAAGCTCTTAGATGAATCTTGTCACAGGCAGAAGGCACTAGCTCGCTCTGCTTTGGCTGGCCGAAGTTTCTCATCTCCACAGGGTGACCTGGACATGCACCGGCTGAGGAGGGCGCTAGAGAAGGTCTCATTTGAGCAGGCTGTAGGGAGCCGACTGGAGGAGAGTGACACAGACACCCACAGCACTTCACGGGGAGGTGTATCCCGTCTGACATGGAGCCTGACAGACTCCAGTGAGGGAAAACAATCTTATAGTTTATGCATCAACATAAATACACACAGATGCATATTAAACTCGGTCCAAATATTAAATCATCCTTGTCTTTTTACCTACCACTCTCTATCCAGATGGTCTTCTGTTCGCTGCTTCCCCACTAGACTGGGACAACTTCACCGATCCAGAATGCCTATTTTCAGCCGCTCCCCCAGGCGAGTTCCAGGCTTCAGGGGACCAGTGTCGATCAGTCATCCATGGCATGCTGGGAGGAAGGGCCGTATCCTGGGAGGTCCGTGTGGATCTGTCTATTCTGTGGGACACGGAGAACTCAGCAACCCTGCAAACCAGCACTGAGTCCTGGGATGAGATTATCCACCAGCTGACCGCACGATCTGTCATCAGAGACTTTGAAAACATGGCGGAGAAAGAAACAGATATTGAAGTTGAAAGAGGTCTGATAGGAATAACAGTTAAAAACAAAATATTTGAATTTGAATTCAAGTTATAAACAGGCTGCTCCATCCATGTTTTTTTCTCCTGTTGTTTGGGTGTGTAGGTCCGTCCAAGCGGTACAGAATGAAAGCGATCCAGACCAGCAAAAGTTGTGGAATCGTCTGCATGTATACAAGCTTCACCACCACAGACACCAATGCCAGAAATCAACCTCAGAGTACTCGCATACGACACACAGGTACACACATATACTGTAGCACAGACAATCCACACAGTCTCACAAAAAGTGAGACAAAACATGCTAAACTACATGGGGGGAATGAAATTCTCCTGTGTGTGTGTGTGTTAGGTGTGCGGTTTAGGACAGGACACAGTTCTCACTCTGGCAGCAGAAGACAGAAGTTGTGCTCTGTGGGATTCGGACGCCGTCCCTCCAGCAGAGCCAGTGAAGAAACAGAAGATACACACACCTCGACAGGTACCTTAAAAGTTATATATGCACACCCACATATAGTACATTTTAAGTAACATACACTACCATTCAGAAGTTTGGGGTCATAAATATATATATATTTTTTAAACAAATGAATACTTATGTTCAGCAAGGATTAATTAAATTGACCAAAAGTGACAGTGTAGACATTTATAATGTTACAAAACATTTCTATTTCAAATAAATGCCATTCTTTTGAACTTTCTATTCATCAAAGAATCTTTTAAAAATGTAGCACGGTTTCCACAAAAATATGAATCAGTATGACTGTTTTCAACTTTGACGATAATAAATATTTCAGAATATTAGAATGATTTCTGAAGGATCATGTGACACTGAAGACTGGAGTAATGATGCAGAAAATACTTTGCCATGACAGGACTAAATTACGCTTAAAAATATATTTCTATATTAATATAGAAAAGTTATTTTTAATATTAATATTTCATATGACTACTTTTTTTTACTGTATTTTTGATCAAATAAATGCAGTCTTGGTGAGCATAAGAGACTTGTGAACGGAAGTCTATCTGTAATCACAAATTGGGCCTAAATTAGGATAAATACAGCTCAAAATAAACCAGTGTTTACAAGATTATATAATTTATTTGCCTCAGACAAAGCTCTTGAATACCTTTCAAAGGTTTAATGTCATGAATCTCCAGATTTTCAGCTCAAAAGTGCTCTTTGTAGCAGCCCTGTAGCCCTGTAAACATGACTGTGTTGCCCATCACACTGATAAAACCCCTTGCATCCTTACTGGCCAGATCAGTCAATCAGATTGGAACTCACAATTTCAGCCAACTCGACATTTTTTTCCCGCAATATGCAGTAAACAGTCCATAAACAGTCTGAGGCTCAACAAGCACTTCCAACAAGCAACTCAAATACAGATACCTGAAAAGGAAACCCTCTTAAAATACTGATTCAAGGACATCCATGAAAACTATGAGGCTGTAAAACTGCATTCTGTTCAGCGCAACTCTGAATTTCTGTTCTGTTTTCTTGGACCCAGACAGAGATGACACACCTACATCCCCTTGTAGCATGACATCCTGGGACAGCAGTAAGTATTGGAGACAGAAAGAATGCATTAAGCTGCGGTCACATTTCGGTGAAATTTCTCAAACAGAAAGGTCGAGTCAATAGTGTAGCATTGCATGAAGCATGGAGTCACTTTTAAACCAAGCAGCTTTCTTTTGGTCAGTGCAAATTTGCATGACCAACTTAAACACCAGCAAAATCTTCATGGGGAATGTTTTTGCATTTATATCAATAGTAAGTGTGACCGCACCTTTAGGATTGTTTATACCTTATTAAATGAGTGGTGAATTATGGGTGTAATAATGAAGTTGTCTTTCAGGCACAGGAGGGAGCATCAGTCCATCAGCGGCGTCTTCTCGCTCTCAGCGCCCTGTGGAGAGTTTCTTCGGGTCCAAGTCAGCATTGACCTGCAGAAGTATCACACTTTGTAATGATTTATACTTTATTGTACGATCACACTGAATTTCTGTGTTCTCCAGGTTCAATCTGGGCAGACTAAAGGGCAATAATGGAAAACAAGCTCCTCTCAAACCTCACTGTCTTTCTGCAGAGACTGACAGACACCTAGAGACGGACACGCCTAACTACTTGCCATTGGTTGGTGTAATTACATATTGATTTACAAAATTAATCACAGCGTAAAGTCAGTGTTACCTACTTCAGTTTTCGTGTCCCCACAGGTCCGCCTACAGTTGGCATCAGGTGCGTTTCTTCTGTCTGAATCGTACTCCGAGTGCATCCAGATCCCTCTGGACCGCCTGAAAAGAGCATCCCCATACCTGAGCCACCGCAGCAGTCTGAGCCCCCCTTTCCGTTGTACCTCACCACCTGCCACATCAGCGAGACATATGCAAGACTCATGGTCCAACACCGTGGAGGAAGGCTCTCAGAAATTGGTAGGTGCAATCCCGCAGACTGACAGTGGGCGGGGCTCCGAGACTGACACATGTGAAGGTCCTCCGCTGGATCCTGCAGAACCTCACGGAGAGGAACTGGCGCAGATGAACGTAGGGAGCTCAAGCTGGGCCACGGCAGTGGCTCTAGCCTGGTTGGAGCACCGTTGCGCTGGGTTTTTTGTGGAGTGGGAACTGGTGGCTGCCAAGGCAGATTTCTGGCTCAAGTGCCAGTCACTGCCAGAGGGTGTTACCCTGGCAGGGTTGAGGGCAGCGGCCAGGCAGCTTTTCCTGCTGTTGCGTCACTGGGATGAAAACATCAAACTGAACGTGCTCTGCTACAACCCCAATAACATGTGAGAAACTGCCAACAGGATTTTTGGTCTTTAATTGACCCTGTTGGCTACACTCACAATTCAACTTTATAGCAGAATAGAATTAATCTAAGATGTCCTTTAAAAAGGACTGGAGATAAAGGATTCTGAGTTGTGTTCAAGTTTTTCTCATGCCCAGACCATAATACTGTACAAGCTTTGCCTTAATCTTTGGGCCTCAGTCTAAGTAGAATGCAGTTCACTGCAGATCTGACAACACTTTATCTTAGCAATAGCAAAATGAAAACAATCACCAACATTTATAGCAGGCCAAAATTACACATTCTTGCCTTAACTTAAGCTACCGTTCAAAGGTTTGGGGTCAGCAAGAGTTTTTAAAAAAATTATTATTATTATTATTCAGCAAGGACACATTCAATTAGAATGAGCATTTTAGAATGATTTCTGAAGGATCATGTGACACTGAAGACTGGAGTAATGATGCTGAAAATTCAGCTTTGTAATCACAGGAATAAATTATTTTAAATATATTAAAATAGAAAACATTTATTTTAAATTATAATAATATTTCACAATAATGTATTTAAGATCAAATAAATGCAGCCTTGGTGAGCATAAATGACTTCTTTTAAAAACATTTTAAGAATCTTACTGATCTTTTGAACGGTAGTGTACAACAGCTGCTTGAATTTGATTAATCTATTTCTTGCTTTAGTCAAGTTTTAGACTAAACTGCACTATATTTCAAACCACCTTTTTTTTTTTGCACTGACTGATTCTGTCATTATTGCTCAGTTTAAGTGCTGTTAACCATATAAACAGTCTGAATAACATTGGTACATTTTATTTTTGTAGGATCATTTGTGTTTTGTTTTTTGACAGCAACTGAATTGTGTGTTTGGCAGTGACTGCTTGCTTTTGGCCTCCTTGAGAGATTTAGGATTTTTGGAGTTTGCTTAAAAGCAAGAGTTTTCAAGTAACACCACAAAAACAATCTGCAAAACTTGAGGCTATATTTTTCATGTTCGATCATAAGAAGAATCATAACTATGGTAACTATAATTGTTATGAAATTATGACTTTTTATTTTCAATCACTTACAAATCTATACAATAAAATGCTCTGAATGATTCCAAATTATGCTTCCTCAGGTTTTAAGATACTGTTGTTTCAAACAGTAAGGGCTTTAATCGTTCACTGTACCTTCAACCTGGTTTTGCCCAGACATTCGTAGCTGTGAGGCTGTCAAAAGCCTTGGAAATGGAATAAAATCATGAACAACAATTGTATTATGATTATCGACTACACCTTGGATTAAGCAAATCCATGTCATGCAAAAAGAAAAATTAAAAAAATCCAACAGCAAGCAGATCATAAGATTAATAAGAACAATCATTTATTCTTTATCACAGAAAAATAAAAATCACACTCTAAATATGAAGCATTTCAGCATTGAATCTTTCGCTCTTCATGCTAGAAAAGGAAAAAAGAAAATGTAGAGAACAAAAAAAAAAGAGACCAAAGATAGAAAACAAACACAGGAACTACTAGAGGTTCATGGTTGCCTTTGCCTTAAACTAAAATGAAATGGAAAAGCAGATCTATGCTGTTCCTTTGTGCCCTATGAATGTAACTATATGATCTTGTTGAGCATATAGACAATTGTGCATGTCTGAAAAAAAAATCAACTATTAAAGGGATAGTTCACCCAAAAATGAAAATTCAGTAATCATTTACTCACCATAATGTTGTTCCGAACCTGTATGTGTTTTCCCCCCATACAATGGTACATACAAGTTCTTTAAAATACCTTCATGTTCCACAGAAGTAAGTCATACAGGTTTGGAACGACATGAGGGTGAGTAAATGATGACACAATTTTCATTTTTGACTACCCATTTAAACGAAAACAAACCCCTGAATAATTATGAATGAGCTTAATGTTGAAATGCAGAGATATTCTGTTATATATAACATCTTGTTCAAATAAACTGTCCTGAATGAGTCCATTGGCCAACAAGAAGAGATCCTCAAGGTCTCAAAGGTCAACTGTGTTGATAAGCTGCATAGAAATTTGTAACTTTTATAAATGTCCTTCCAATACAGATCCATTCACATTTCACACTCCGACATCCCAGACTGAGCATCACATTAGTCCTTAAGAAACCTGAGAAGCATTGTAAACTCTCTGAAACCCCCAAATAGTAACATCACACTACCTCCATTAACAAAACCCCCCGATACCGTTTCAGCATCAGACTCAGGGCACAGGTCCCTGGCCGCCCCTATGTGTCCCTCTGGTACAGGAGCTTGCAGACAGGAGCTGGAGGACAGGGATCATCCCACACAGCGAGTGCCCTGGGCAGGCCAGGGCTCAGTGGCGCTTAGCCTTGTTCTCTGACTTCTGAGACAGAAGAGCTGGAGTCGGGTTGAGCCACAAACAGAGCAAGATGATGAGATGGCAGACGTGCAGTGATAGAGAGCTGTAGTTAGTGGACGGATACGTGTTCCAGGACAGTTCTATCAGACCCAGAATCAACACCCTAAAAGAGAGCGAATGATACACGGATGATTTGGGATGGGGGGGGGGGGGGGGGGGGGTGCTCTATGGTATTGAGCTTATATATATGTATGTATATATATACATTGTACTAATCAACTACGATTTTGTTAACTAGTTAATGCATTAGATATCATGATCGAACAATGAAAACTACTGTATAAAAAGTGTTCATTTCTACATATACTAGTGCATTTTTACATTCTAAGTTGTATAAATTAACATTCATTTAATGTAATGAACAAAGATGAATTAACAATTAAAGGGGTCATCCGATGCCCATTTTCCACAAGTTGATATGATTCTTTAGGGTCTTAATGAAAAGTCTGTAACATAGTTTGGTTGAAATTTCTCAATGGTAGTGTAAAAAACACCTTTTTTTTTTTTACCCTGTCAAAAACAGCTCTTTTCAGAGCAAGCCGTTTTGTAGCATTTTCCTTTAAATGTTAATAAGCACTGCTGAACTCGCCCCTCTCTTCCGAGCCGCTCTCTGAGGGACTGTTTACTTTAGCCGCAATCATCATGAAACTTGCTAATTAGCACATTATTAGGAAAGGCGATTTTCAAAGATTCATTAAAAAAACCTTATACTCACTTCTTCTGCAGGTGAAGCTGGATCACGAATGATTCGCTCGAACATAAATGCATTTATGTGCATTATGCGCATTTCCTTCAGAAAAAAACGTAATCCACTGCATCTTCAGCGGCTCGGATGTCGGGAGTAAATGACTACTGCTATGTTCATTATTACATCCAACAACAGAAGACCTCAATCGCTTAGGAGTCATTCTTGTCTACATCTGCTCCAGCGGTGAAACAATGGCGGACTGATGACAGCTCACTCAGGGCGGGTCTAAGGTAAGACACCAGTCCAGTCTGTGCTGAAACGCTACTGTCAATCAAACTATCGTGGGAGGGGCATCTGAGATCGGCTCGATTTGAGAAAGGGGTAAAGATTTTAGCAGATTAAAAAAAAACACTGGGTGGATTTTTATCATTATAGGGTGGTTGTGTACACACACTGCCAACACACATTTCAGTTCGAACAACTTGTAAAAGTGCATGTAGCATCGGATGACCCCTTTAATAATAGTGTGTTTATAAATAAAAATGAACCTAGATTAATAAATGCTGTAAAAAAAAAATTGTATTCATGATTCCTAATCAGGACTTAATTCTAAGAATTTTTCTACTGGCTCAGTTAAGCCAGTGGTTCATATTTTTTTACTTTCAATGCCACAATTTTCATCGGTCCCGGGCACAAAAAATCTAATAAAAAAATATACATTAAAACATTTTTTATTAAGCCTTAATCTAATTCTTCTTGCAAACAAAAGTTTTAAAATCACTTGAATGTTTAAATGATTCAATTAACTTCAGTGATAATGCACATTTCCGTCAACTGTCCTAAGCCTCTTTCGCGCTTACTCAAGGCCATCAGGCAGTCCTTATTATTAAGCACTGCCTAATGTATTAACTAATGTTTCTACCACATCACATGGTATCTGTGCCCACAGTGAAATCTAATTTTTCCAAAATTCTGCTCCATATAGCTATTTATTATTAATCAACAAATATGCTCTGGTTGTTGTGATACTGTCACTTTGCACAACAAATGAAACTAACTCAAATGTACAAACACACACACGAAATTTATGAGGAGAAAAAAAAACAGTTAATCCACGTGTCTGTGTTTTACCTGAGCAGATGGGCAAGTTTCTTGACTCCTCCACTCCACAACAGATACGGCAGCGTATGAAAGTACCAGACATAAAACTGATAATGCAGAGATCTACTGAAGCACATGCCAATGAAATTAGAAGTGAAAAGAACCAGAACTGTCTGTATGATCTGGGTTAAGGAACCATTCTCATCATATCACCTAGGACTAATAGTGCAAAGTTCAGGAATGCCTGGTTTCTTTAAAATGATCTGAATCCAATCCATCATATATTTGATTTAAACAACCATAAAAAGGATATGATCAGCATTGAGCTTGTGTACAGTCTCTTTTCTCTCAGACGGATCTGTTAGAACAGACCAAATACTGTTCCCAGACCTGTAATAAACACTATTTTTTAAATGTCAGTAGAACAAAAAGACCTGTAGGATATTTAGTTTACCAAGAAGCCTTAGGACTTGTAATAATAATATTTTGTTCAACAAATGAAGCTGCAAGTCCTATTAAAAGCCCTTTAAATGGTTTTTGACTCAACCATGTAAAATACTGCCACTAATCCAACTAAGTTTAATTGTAGGATTTGATTTTTGTACCTCTTCCATCTCTTCAGCGCAAACAGAAGTAACGTGGTAATGTGAGCCAGAAGCAGAACCAGGTGGAAGTATCGACTCAAGAACACATCCTCAGGAAGAAAACGCCAGTTCACCGTCCACTTAAAAAGAAACTGCCTGCCCAGGTCAAAGGCCTGGCTAACATACCCAACAGGGTTCACCAAGAGGAACGGCAGTCCCAATACCAGCTGAAAGAGAGAAAAACAGAGTTGTACATGAAAAGCTGGTGTAAAACATCAAAAAGACAGTTGAATCACTTAATAAATATGTGAATGAGTCTAATTATGTGCGTCTAACCTGAATGACAGCACAGAGAGTGAGTTTAGGTAAAGTTTTCCATAGACCGAACTCACACAGCAGAAGGAAAAGGAGACCAGGAGCGAAGAGCAGAACATTCATCTTCACAGACACAGCTAAACTGTCCACAGCACAGACAAATATATACTTTAAATGCACACACACACTGCTGAAATGACCATTCATTTATCAAACGATAATTATTCTTATGTTATAAAGTGAGGAAGAAATCAGGCATCAAAATACTGTCAAAAAAAGTTATATGGCTGATAGTAAATTGTTTAATTCAAATACTCAGTTTCTCTTACCATTCATCTATCACTCCATGTAGAATGAAGATGTTGTTTCTACTTGCCTGTAGAGAGCACATCCTAGAGTCCAGCGGCCATCCAGGAAGAGATTGATGGCTCCGAATAACAGCATCATGGCCACCGGATCATTAAAGAGACGCAAGACGAAAATGGAGTGAATTCGATACGAAGCACAGCAGATGAAGAAGAACACATATGGAGGAACCTAGAGAAGAATAAACAGACAAGCACTATTAATAAGACACTTTCAGAATCATGAAAAATGTTGTTTAGCTGAAGTTGGATATACAGGTCATAGAATTAATAATACATGTTGTAGAAATACTGTACACTGTTTTACATAAATTATACACCAGCAATCAAAAGTTTGGGGTTGGTAAGATTTTTGAAAGAAGTCTCTTATGCTCACCAAGCAAAAGCAGATCAAACATACAGTAAAAACAGAAATATTATGAACTAATTTTACTATTTAAATAATATATTTTTATTTGAATCTATGTAATGTAATGTAATTTATTTCTGCAACACAAAGCTGAATTTATTACTCCAGTATTCAGTGTCACGTGATCCTTCAGAAATCATTTTATTACATGTGATATGGTGCTCAAAAAAATTTTTTTTTAATGTTGAAAACAGTTGGGCTGCTTAATATATGACCGTAATATATAACAGTGATAAATTTTTCGTGATACTTTGATGAATAGAAAGTTCATATAAATAAATATATATATATATACATATATATATATATATATATATATATATGTATTTTTTTTTTTTTAAACAAGTCAATGCATCCAATGTTCCTCTCCTTTCTTACAGACCCAAAACTTTTGAACAGTGGTTTGTAAAAAGATCCTGGCTATTCTTGGGTGTAAAAAAAAAACTGACTGAACAGAATGTACAGTATGTATAATGGATTTGCATTATATGGGGTCATTACCTTTTTGGTGCGATGGTAAATGCGGAACACAAGCAGGAGGGTGATGAGGTAGAACACAGCAAACACGTACTGACTCAAACGAATATTCTGTCCATGATCAGTAAGATAATACAGCCCAGTGAATATATACACAAAACCAGCTGGATACCTGAAACACACATACAGTGTATATATAATCCAGTAAATGATTAGTGGCCAGATTTTCATTTAATATGCCATTCTCAGAGGTATACAGGAAGAGGTATTCCATCTAAAAGCTGGAATACACTACACACATTTTCTATGTTGACACTTACACCAGCGGCCCCGTGTCGCCCTTCAGCTGTGTGTAGTCATATGTGCCATTAATAACTCCCTCCACCTCATCCATATACGCCTTCCAGTCGATCTCTGTATCTACAAACACAACACTTACATCATTAGACAGAGGAATCACGATGGCACTTATAACTGGCATCTCTCTCCATACTGCTATTCAGTGTCTTGTTGTCATTTTGGTTATATGGTGCACGTGACTGACAGTGACGTGAGCATTGAGTGTGTGCGCGTGTTCCTTTTAAGGAGTCCCGACGGAGCAAATACACAACTTAACCAGACTACCATTTTGGAAGGCAAAGTTGAGTTGGACATTTGAGTCTATATGAAATGAATGAATGAATTAACAGCATGCACTGCTATCCTATTTGAACATCAAGCAGTATGGAGTTTCTTAAGTTTCTTATGGAGTTACAAGTAACGAGAGTTACGTAATCAGATTACTTTTTTCAAGTAAGTAGTAAAGTAACTCATTACTTTTTCATTTACAAGTCATCCAAGGATCATGTCAGTGATTGATTTCTACTGCACTTACATGCAACTCTTTGGATCACCCATATGTTAATCCCAATTTCCAGGAACCAAAGGACGGCCGTGACCAAGAACGTGTACTCTGCTTTGAACAACACCATGTGTTTGTCCTGCCATGTGGAGGAAAGTGTTTTCGGAATTCTTGATGGTAGAGTCGAGGATTTCTTCTTTCCTCCTGCCATGTTTGCCGCCTTCGGTGAAGTGTATTCGGAAACACCGAGTTCCAAATTAAAAGTCCGTAGAGTGGAAAAAATGGCATTGAAAAAAAAACCATCCCAATTGTGAATATATACAGTATGTTGTTAGTAAGTATTTATTTATATATTTGTTTGTTTCTTTACTTATATATTTATTTCAATTTATTTATAAATTCTGTTTGTTTAAAAGGTTTTAGCGGCATTTTTAGGCGATTTTTAAATTAAACTGCTAAACAAATATATATATATATATAAAGTTTACGTTAAACTGTGTTTGGCTGCATAACGTTTTGTATCACAAACGTTTTAGCGGCATTTTTAGGCGATTTTTAAATTAAACTGCTAAACAAATATATATATAAAGTTTACGTTAAACTGTGTTTGGCTGCATAACGTTTTGTATCACAAAGGGCCAGTTGCATAAAAGTCTTACAAGTTTTTTTTTGGTTACATAAAAATGTAGATTGGTTTAAGTTGAATCCAAAAAACGACTAATTACTCATTGGCTAACTGCTAGCTGGTCAGACAAGTTAACTGTCTTATGCAACGGCCCCAAATTCAAAGTCAGGCAAAATTTATAGCTACCTATAAGAGGTCCTCGCGCATTGACGTGCCACGTGACCTAAACAACATCGCAGTTTTCAGGAGGATCGTGAGTGTAAAAGGTTATTTCTGCTTCTTATTCACGCTATATTAATTTCTGTTGTTGAGCACACATGTGTAACCGTGGTCGAAGTATTAGGCTAAAGTCTTTAAAGGTAATTTATGGGTCACATGTTATTTTGACAGCCCACAGATGATTTACCTTGTTTGGTGAACTATGGTTATTGTTATGTATATTTCATTGCGGTGGTGTTGGTAGTGTTATGTCGGTTTCCCTTAAATCGACAATCAAAACACCCCAAAGTGCAATAGATTTAAATGATCGAAATGTTCAATTCCAGTGTAAACAAAGACTTGCAAGGCTTTGACATCTCTCTCTGTCTTTAATTTTTGCTTCTATCTATCTGTAATCAGCTAGAAAATCACCTTTAAACTATATGACCTTCAAGCTTTTCAAACTTTTTCAAACCAGGCTCTCAAGCCAACATCTAAGTTTGTCTATTTGACACATCTAGTTGTTAATGGCACAAACTTTAATGTCAACTGAACCCCTAAATGACATCAGTTATTTAAATTGGACGTTTTTTGAACTATTTAAAGAAACTAACCTGTGTTAATGTAATTAAAAGCATCTGCTAAATGAACGACAGGAGTAAAAATGAAGGAAAATCAATGCTGAATCAAATCACCATAGGTTCTCTTGATTCATCTTGAATCTTGCACCTGTTCATTATGATTTCATTCTGTGTTCAGTAGTCTAGAGAAGAGGAAGAGGAAGAGGGTGAGGTGGAAGATGGAGGATTTCCCCATCCGGACACTGGAGATGGTGTGTTTGGGTTCAAGTGTGGCTCTCTCTGGTCTGTTTTATTACATCTACAGGAAGAAATGCAAAACTGTGGACAAGCTTAATGTGAGTAGCATTCCAAAAATGACCATTTAGACAGTATATATGCATGTATATAAATATAACTTGGATGTATGGAATTAGTGCCTGGAATTTGTTCTGGATTTAAAGTGTCCGCTACACTTGTAGCAGTGAAAGAGTAGGAGAATTTTCTGAAAAGAAACCAATTTGTTTTTGATGTTAGGAAGCTCCAGTTTTGCCACTGGATGAAAAGTTAGCAGATCTTTTGAATGCCACGCCAGGGAAATGTCTGCAGTATGTGGTCGTCGAGGGTAACATTCACTTTCCATTATACAGTGTCTCAGCTGATCTTTAGAATATAACTCAATCTCTCCTTCACTTTCAACTGACTTGTTCCCACTTTCTGTCTCTGTAGGTACAGTGCAGTCCATTGGGGAACCGTTAAGGAGTCAGTTTCAGGAAGGCAGTGTTGGTGTCATCCAGAAACTGGTCCTCCGAGAACACAAACTTGTGTGGAACAGTTTAGCACGCACTTGGTTAGTCCTGGTCTTCGCTAATATTAATATACATTATCATTCAAACATTTGGTGACAGTAAGATTTTATCTTTTTTAGAAAGAAATTAATACTTTTATTCAGCAAGCATGCATTAAACTAATCAAAAGTGGCAGTAAAGACGTTTATAATGTTACAAAACATTTCTATTTCAAATAAATGCTGCTCTTTTGAACTTTCTATTCGTCAAAGAATCCTGAAAAAAGTGTCACTGTTTGTACAAAAATATTAATTAGCACAACTGTTGTCAACATTAATAAGAAACGTTTCTTGATCATTAAATCTGCAGATTAGAATGATTTCTAAAGGATCATGTGACACTGAAGACTGGAGTAATGAATGCTGAAAATGTAGCTTTGCATCACAGGAATAAATTACACTTTAAAATACATTAACATAGAAAGCAGTTATTTTAGATTGTAATAATATTTCACAATATTTCTGTTTTACTGTATTTTGGATCAAATAAATGGAGCCTTGGTGAGCATAATTCACTTTTTTTTTTTTAAACATAAAAAATATATAACACTCCAAACGGGATTGTATATATGTCAGTCTAACATGGCATTTCTAAACCACACGATTCTCTTTCACATCTTTCAGGACAGATCAAAGAATCCTGAAAAAAGTGTCACTGTTTGTACAAAAATATTAATTAGCACAACTGTTGTCAACATTAATAAGAAACGTTTCTTGATCATTAAATCTGCAGATTAGAATGATTTCTAAAGGATCATGTGACACTGAAGACTGGAGTAATGAATGCTGAAAATGTAGCTTTGCATCACAGGAATAAATTACACTTTAAAATACATTAACATAGAAAGCAGTTATTTTAGATTGTAATAATATTTCACAATATTTCTGTTTTACTGTATTTTGGATCAAATAAATGGAGCCTTGGTGAGCATAATTCACTTTTTTTTTTTTTAAACATAAAAAATATATAACACTCCAAACGGGATTGTATATATGTCAGTCTAACATGGCATTTCTAAACCACACGATTCTCTTTCACATCTTTCAGGACAGACAGCGAGCGTGTGCTTCACCAGCGTGTGAATGCTGTGCCCTTTAACCTGCTGGGTGTGAACAAGGCGTTTGTGCGTGTGCTCTGTCCCCTGGAGGCCACGGGTCCCAAAATGGAAATCGTCCATGAGAAGTTCCACCAGGCCAGTTATGGCTTCACGGACCTGATCGGTCAATACCTGAGTGGAGAGAAGCCCAAAGGTCAACTGGAAACAGAGGAGATGCTGAAAGTGGGTGCTTCTTTGACCGCAGTGGGCGAGCTCATCCTGGACACGGACCGCCTCCCAAAAATCCGCCCACCCACCGACGGCTCAGAGTACTTCCTGAGCACAGATGATTTTGAAACCCTGCGGCTGGAGCAGGAAGGGCAGGCAGAGGTGTGGAGGGTGCTGGCGTGCATTTGCGCATTGGCAGGTGTGGCCGTGCTGATGTGGGCGGGACGCAGGTACTACCGTCAATTGAAGCTGCGATGGGAGCAGGAGAACATGAGGAGGGAGTTTGAAATGATGGGTGCAGGAGAGCGAGGAGAGGAGGAGAACGGCATGGACGTATCGGAGAATGCGTGCGTGATATGCCTGAGTAACCCACGAGGCTGCGTGCTGCTGGACTGCGGACACGTGTGCTGCTGTTTCCGCTGCTATCAGGCCTTGCCGCAGCCCATCTGTCCCATCTGCAGACAGAACATCAAACGAGTCGTGCCTTTGTACCAAGCCTGAGAGACTGAAAAGAATCCTTTGGTTTCTCTTAAAAAAAAAAAAAAAAAAATAACACTAGCCTATATTCATACAACAGCAATATTCATATACTATGAGATTTACATGAAATCCAATTTATTTCAAAATATATCATGGTCATATATTCAAGGAATGTCATAGTATGTCCAAAAAAATTAGGATAATATTTTTCAGTCATGATGTTGAAAACGTCATGAAAAAAAAAAAAGCTTCCACACTATAATCCTGGCAAAAACTACTGTCGCGGTGCAGATTGATATATTAAAAACTACTGTGGTGGTACCTAATGACAGTATTGGATGGTATACCATAACACATATATTTATATGGAAATATCATGGTATGTGAAGTGTAAATATGTATATAACATACCATCCAATATTGATTGGATCCAATAATAATTTATATACATTATTGGATGGTATTTTATATACACCATTATTAACACTTCACATACCATGATATTTCCATAAAAAAATCCAGGGCACTTCAAAGATAGCATGCAGTGTTCAAAAAACACTTTACTACTTCTTTTTTGTAAGTGAAATCTGTCATGATGTGGAAACTACATTAAATAAAATTACTGACACGACAAGAACAACAACAGCACAAAGACATCTGCTGTTATGAATGTGACAGGAACAAAAAAGGTTTTTCACATTAAGTTAAAAACAACAACATGCAGGCTCTGTATCGTGTTCCTGCTTTAGTGTTTTTGATTAAAAGCTCCAGAGGAAAGCATGTTTGGGTGTGTGTGAAGATACAGTGAACTGGCCAACAAATGTTCAAAGACACTCGTCAGCGGGTGCCAATTACACTGCCATCCTGAACTTCTGCACAGGAGCCAACATCTCACATTTGACCCAGCAGAGACGAACTGGCAAAGTTGTTCTCACTTAGCTTTACAGGTGTTTCTTCAACTACAGGCACGGTTATGTCCAAGGGATTTCAAGCTTTGAAGTTTTGTTGCATCAAAGAGTCACAAGAGTGCCTTGGAAACCTTTTCCAACAAATATTTAAATGACAGTATTGGATGGTATACCATAACACATATATTTATATGGAAATATCATGGTATGTGAAGTGTAAATATTTATATAACATACCATCCAATATTGATTGGATCCAATAATAATTTATATACATTATTGGATGGTATTTTATATACACCATTATTAACACTTCACATACCATGATATTTCCATAACAAAATCCAGGGCACTTCAAAGATAGCATGCAGTGTTCAAAAACACTTTACTGCTTTTTTTTTTGTAAGTGAAATCTGTCATGATGTGGAAACTACATTAAATAAAATTACTGACATGACAAGAACAACAACAGCACAAAGACATCTGCTGCTATGAATGTGACAGGAACAAAAAAGGTCAGAGAGATTTTCACATTAAGTTAAAAAACAACAACATGCAGGCTCTGTATCGTGTTCCTGCTTTAGTGTTTTTGATTAAAAGCTCCAGAGGAAAGCATGTTTGGGTGTGTGTGAAGATACAGTGAACTGGCCAACAAATGTTCAAAGACACTCGTCAGCGGGTGCCAATTACACTGCCATCCTGAACTTCTGCACAGGAGCCAACATCTCACATTTGACCCAGCAGAGACGAACTGGCAAAGTTGTTCTCACTTAGCTTTACAGGTGTTTCTTCAACTACAGGCACTGTTATGTCCAAGGGATTTCAAGCTTTGAAGTTTTGTTGCATCAAAGAGTCACAAGAGTGCCTTGGAAACCTTTTCCAACAAATATTTGATGATTTTCAACATGCCTTTTATGTTTTACACTACCAAAAGACAGTAAAAACACTAATATTATGAAATATTATTACAATTTGAAATAACTGTTTTCTTATTATTCTAAATGCTGAAAATAGTTGTGCTGCTTAGTATTTTTGCGAAACCGTGATACATTGTTTTTTCAGTATTCTATGAGGAATAAAAAAGAACAGCATAATTAATATATTTAGCATTTAGTTTGCAACATATAAATGTGTGTACTGTCACTTTTAATCAATTTAATGCATCCTTACTAAATTAAAGTATTAATTTCTTTAAAAAAAAATTTAAAAAATAAAAAAATCTTACTGACCCCAAACTTTTGTTTTACCCTTTTCCCAGACCCAGGCATTCAAATAATCATAAAAATATTATTGATCTTTTTAATATAGACAAATTAAAACAAGTAAGCAAATTAAACAAAATATGCCATGTAGTTTCACACATTTATAGCTAGCATTTTAAGTATGCGAAATGTGCAAAATAATATCTGGTCATTTTTCAAATAATATTTTCACACTTTAGGCATAAATTGGCAACCTGCTGCTTAATTGTAAATGCTGGACTGATCTTGATTTTTATTCTTTTACTCATCACTCATCTTATTTTAGGCATGTTCTTCACTGACAATGTTGTTGCCTTTGTAATTAAGTATACTAACTTTTGGCAAAAGTTTTGTTAGGGGCAAAATTATTTATTGTGGTGGAAATGACAATTGACAAATCATATTTTTTCCTAATCAGATGCTTGCTGAGCTTTCAACTGAAAAGAAGGCGCACATATCTCACATAGAAACTGCATCTGCACATTTCATCGCCCACCCCTGAAAACTATGCAATTTTTGCTCATTTCTGTTCTCAGTTTTTCATTTGACTCAGGTTTTTGTGATCTGGTGTTTTTTTAATGCTGGATAGAGAGTCAGCAATTACAGCACATGAGTCAGCAGAGACCAGTGTGACCGCAAACACTCTCCCAGAGGACACTTTCACACACAGCAAACTTCTGTGACAGAGCACAAGACCTGAGAGAGGGAAACAAGGACACTAGACTGAAAAAGAAAGAAAGTGATAGATTATTCTGCTCATTAATTTAAGCCTGGTCTGATCATTTCACTAAAATACATTGCTGTAGTGACAAGAAGAACATTATTAAACTTGAAATTACCTGTTGGCTCAAGACAATGGCTCTGATCAAAGAAAATGTTCAATTTCATTTCAGTCCTGAACATTTGTCCAACATTCTGGATTTTTTGCAAAACCTACTTTTGCGAACTAGTCCTATGTTCTTCGCCACTTCAAAACCAAACCAGTGCAGAAAGATTCTCTGGAAAGTGAATATCAATTGAATTTTCAACTCACGTTCACGAAAGGATGCCAAAACTTTCAAAGGAAGTGGGGCAACTTTTACTAAAACACTTTTGAACGGAATGAAATATTAGGCTAAATCTGAGGTCACAGGAAAAAATCATGTAGTTTGGCCTTTTGATGGTGCTGTAACAGGGGGGGGGGGGGGTTGGGTCAATACTTTTTTTCG
>NW_015505801.1:458657-479415 GCF_001515645.1 Sinocyclocheilus grahami | reverse complement strand
TTTTTTGTGTGTGGTGGGGGGGAGGGGGGGGGGGGGGGGGGGGATATGGCTATAACTGTTTGTCGCAAACTCAAGTGATATGAATCGCAGAAAAGCTTGAGTTCATTGAAGCTCCACAGTGAAGCTCTGGCGTTTTCCATAGATCCCTACAAATTGTTTATTTCAGAGCCCAGGCCACTGTGGTTTTCTAATGACTTGTCAGTATGGATCGGCCTACTGTCACTCATTCATTTACTCGAGCAGTGAAGCAGCAGACTATGAAAATCCTTTTGCTCAGGAGGACAGTGAGGATATAAAAATGAACTTTGAGAACTGCAGTCTTCTGAGGACTGTTGCCATACCAACAATCTAATGCTTGACTTAATTCACATAAAAAAAGCCCATGCTCACTAGTTTGTAATGCTGCAGGGGATACAGTAGGTTAAAGGTTTATTTTATATGTTTTGCACTCGTATTTTAAGAGTAAAATATGCATGCATAATCCAACAATCGTTGAGAGATCAATTTAGAGCTCTTTTGTGAGCTCTATCCAAGGTACTGCAGTAGCTATGTCTCTTATATAGATAGATAGAGAGAGAGATAATATTCATGCCGGCCAGGTGCATCATTACCATAAACCTCTACTTAGCCTTCATTCAAACATAATTAATTCAAAGGAAGTATCGGAAAGGCAACAGGTGGGCCACGGTGACGAACAGCTTCCGGCATCTGGAGACCGAGGACAGGCGACGCTGAACGTGACGCACGCTGATGACGCCTGCACAGCAGCACTGGTGTGTTACGTTGACATTTCCCCGGTACACTACACCGGTGAGTGAATCTAATCAGGCTAAGCGAATCAAAACAACTGATATTTAGAAAGCCTTTTCCAGATTCTGCTTAACCTCCGCTTATCGGGAACCGGAAGACAATGGTCATTACTATGTCCAACATAATAACAAAATTCAGTTCAAGTTGAACTTTGCAGCCATGGCGCGCAAAACGAAGACAAAACTGCTTTGGATGGGTTATTAATGTGACCAACTAGTAGACAAATAACACGTTTAAAATCATGCTTTTAAACATTTATCATAAACTTATTTGTCTCTCCAAAGCTAAATGTCCGTTCACTCCGAGACTAATAGCGTCCTACGGACAATAACGCTGTGTTTATTATTATAAGCTTTATCAAAGCTGTGGTGTGGACTTCCCTGTTCTCTTAGAATTAGAATTATTATTAAAACTTTATAGTTATAGTTATCGTCTTTGGTGTGAACGGCCCTTAATTTCACAGTAGCCTAGTTTATATGCTAAATAGACACACTCAAATAATAATTTTCACACTTTTTGCATCTTCTGAAAAAAATAGGCCTACAGATTGATTACGAATAGCCTATTTGATTTTCTTTTGTCGTGTTCTTCACTGACACACTGTTGTTATCCGTTTGCAAAGACTCTATCTGGGGCAAAATTAGTTGTTATGATAGAAATCAAACCTTTAAATCATTTTCACAAAATGAAGTGATTAATGTTTGTTTTACTTTTTGTTTAAATAAGCAGTTTTTTTTAAAGTAACATTTAATATTTTGATGAGTTTTCAGATTTTAAGATTGAAAGTCTGGGATAAATGTAAATAATGTATAGGCTATTAATAAAGTATGTAAATGCATTTAAAAAGTAGCTACAAAAATGAATGGGAAAAAATTACTGACACACTGTTGTTATCCGTTTGCAAAGACTCTATCTGGGGCAAAATTAGTTGTTATGATAGAAATCAAACCTTTAAATCATTTTCACAAAATGAAGTGATTAATGTTTGTTTTACTTTTTGTTTAAATAAGCAGTTTTTTTAAAGTAACATTTAATATTTTGATGAGTTTTCAGATTTTAAGATTGAAAGTCTGGGATAAATGTAAATAATGTATAGGCTATTAATAAAGTATGTAAATGCATTTAAAAAGTAGCTACAAAAATGAATGGGAAAAAATCACTAGTTTTAACGTGACCTTAACAAAAATATACATATGTTATACATAATTACATATATACATATATATGTAGCCTATCAATTTAAATGCATGTTAAACAATGGGAGAATTTTTTACGTTATGGCAGATTTGTCGCCTCTGGCTTGCTTAGTTGGGGACACTTCATTTCCAGCGTTATCGTTGACATAATTGCAAAGATATTATTTAAACTGAGCTGGATGTTGACATCACTGAATTCAATGATGAACTGTCTTTAACTGAAAAATGAGTGTTTACTATTGTCATTTTGCATTATTGACACTATTTTCCTAATTAATGCTGTTCAGTTGCTTTAGGACAAAAAAAGCGCCCAAATCTGAACAAATATCCACATAGCTATGCAGCAAATGTAACGGGACAATACAGGTTGCATAGAGTTGTTGAGATAGTAAGCTCCATAAATCAGGTACACTCTAAAAAATGCTGGGTTAAATACAACCCAGTGCTGGGTAAAATAGGGACAAACCCAGCAATTGGGTTGTTTTTAACCCAGCATTTTTTAGAGTGTAGGACTATATTTTGCTATCTTTTATCTTTCTCTTTTTCTTTTAGCTTCCAAACCACACGCTTTCCAAAGACCCCTGCGAACACCGTGCATAAAGATGCGACAGCAGAGCGCCGTTCAGTGTTTCCTCTCGCCATTTTCAGCTTTCGCCTGATGGGGCCACCCTTGCACCTCTTGGTGTCCCCATCTTTTCTCTCTCTCTCTTTCTCTCTCTCTCCTAAACACACACGCCCGGATGGATGACTTCACTGTTCCGCCCGGGTTTCCTTTATGATCGCGGGTTCTCCTGTATCTTACAGCAGACTTAACCCGACCGCTGATGTAGTCGTACACTCAGCCGCGCACTCTCTCTCTCTCATTCTGCACCGAGCACTCCAGTCCGTTTGGAAGTTGGCAGTGCGAGGAGTCTGACATTTACGCGCGGGGATATCTACGCAAAAAAAAATTAAGAAGTGCACTTGTTTTGCGGGGATAGTTGCCATATCCACCGTAGCTGCCTATCTACATCAGTTCTTTAGCGCCTTCTGAGTCGCGAGCCCGTCCTACAACAGTCATGTCCGAGGTTCTGCCGTACGGAGAGGGGAAGATGAGCGGATACGGAGCGGACAACGATGTCAGTCAGATGTCCTTCAGCTGCGGGCTCCAGGACACCAACTCGTTCTTCGGAGCGTCGCAGGCGAAAAGACCTCCAAAACTTGGACAGATCGGCAGAGCGAAAAGAGGTGAGAATGTTATCCTGATGGACGATAACTTATTGAAGTTAAAGGAATAGAGACTAGCGTTTTCACTCACTTTTTCTTCTGTGCAACACAAAAGGAGATGCTCGGGAGGATGATAGCCTCGGTCACCGTTCACTTTCATTGCGCGGAAGAAAAAAAAATGCAATAAAAGTGAATGGTGACCGAGTCTGTCAGTTCATAATATTTCATAAAAGAAAGCCATGTGGTTTTGGAACACCATAAAGACGAGCAATCATTTAATTTAATTATCCATTCAAATGCATTTTAAACGATTGGAGAATATTTTGAAGTTATGACCGTTTGACATCTGTAAAAATGTCTGACAATATGTCAATAATAGGCTATTTTATCCAACCCGACTGAGGAATGGCCTTGATTTAGGTGCTATTGTTACGCATTTAATGTGCATTTTGATCATTTGAATGCGTTTGGGGTGTGTTGCGTCTTGTTGCGCAGTTTCGAGGCGCACAAACCACACAGTAGACTGCCGAAGTCTTGACATCAGCTGTCTTGTCTTCTTCTTTCCAGTGGTCATCGAGGACGACCGAATAGATGAGGTGCTGACAGGCATGACCGACAAATCATCACCGGGCGTGTAAACCCGCGCGATGCCTTGCAGACATTTCAATTTTTTATCACCGATTCGAAGCACTTGTCGGTTGTGCATGTAAAGAAGATTGCAAAGAGATGGAGGGACGGTGGCACGACGCTCGAACCACGAGGAGACTCAACTAAAAAGGGAAAACGAGAATTAAAGAAAGGAGAGACGGAATTTCCTTTGGGGTTTGCTGGCAATTCTCCGATATAAACGACAACCCGAATGGAAGCTTTGAGGGAGATGTCGAGGATGTTGTTGAGGCTGCGCGCGCTGCGGCTCTGTGAATAAGGATGGATGGACTTGTCATTATTATTCCACGACCATCATCTTCCAAAAGAGCTGTAAGCAACACAAAGTTCAACCGAAGACTGAACTGCATCTTACGCTGTGTTACTATAGATGTACAGTATCTTAGCTCAAAGACCTTCCCCTTAACACACACAACACACACACACACACACACACACACACATGGATCTGCCTTGAGCGTCGACTTCAATCCGACTGCTGCTTTTAGACATTTTAGACTTCACGCACACAAAGACATTGAGCTCCCATAATGATAAATGAGCTATATATACGGATGGTGCAATGTGAATATTTTCTCTCGCTATTTTGCATCATAGAAGATGATCATACACATGCCCACAGGTGTTGAAGAGTGTAGTCTTTAAAGCGTCGTTTGGTGATCTATTGTTTTGCCCTTCACTGCAGCTGATTTGCGCACCTGCGCCACGGATTCACAAGCACAGAGGAACATTGTGCATTACCACCTCTTGTAATTAACCTAATATGAATGCATCTCAATTTCTTCCAAGCCTAAGTTTTATGTATTTTTATGTATTTGTATTTTTTTTCATCAGCTCCTCACATTTCTTTTGTCGTGTCCATCTCTTTGCATGAACTTTCACTCCGGTGCCAACAGAGGTGCCACCATGAATCTTACCCTGGCACGCTTCTTTTTAAAAAAGTCATATTTGTATTTTTATATCTAAATATTTGTTATTTAAAATGATATGCTAGTATGTCGTCTTAAAGGTTCATCAACAATGATGTTTATATTTCAGAGAAAAATCTTTAGACAGGGACGAGAGTATAATTCAGATTGGTTGGAATGTTTTTTTTTAAAGACTTGAATGAATGTTTCTCTGTTTTTTTGCACACACACACACACACATCCGTGTTGAACTACTGTTATATGGAAATCGTAAACTGTGACTTGAGCTTTGTTGATGAATTTGTTAGAAAAATTACGATATTAGAAATCTACTGCACTGAATATCTTCAAATAACTTGTTATTTGACAGGTTTTTGGACATTACGTTTCTTCTGTTGATTTTGTTAGATTTTTTTTGTGCTTTGTTTTGTACCATTATTCTAAAGAAACTGACTATGGTTTGTTGTGCATGAAACCTTAATACTTTTCAGTAACGGAACATCATTTTATTAAGCAAAAAAAGCAACAAAAAATGTCATGACATTCTAAGAATGAATCATTGCATATTATAATACCATTTTCACTGTATTTGGTGAACTAATAAATGGTGGAAGAACATAGATGTGCATTTCTGTTATCATTTGACTGCATTACAAAGAGGTAAGCAAGTCTGGCGCAACTACAGTATTGATTTTGAGGTCATCACAACATATGCACATCCTGCTGGTGAACCCATCTGCATTTAGAGACAGGCCTACTAATAAACAAGGCACAAATACTATCCATCAAATGATGAAACATGTATGGTCACGTTTAAAAATATCCCCAGCCGTTTTAAATGCCAGATCAAGCTGGTGTTGTCTAATGAAAAATTAATGTTTGAATATAATTCATGTCAGAATGATTGTATCTTATCATACTAAGCTCACAGTCATGACAGGGAGATTGTTTTTGAGAGCTTTGAGCTGGGCTTCTACACTTACTTGAAGATCTTCTGCACATCAATATAAAATAGAGATTGGAAGATGGAATTTAGGCCTTGAAATCATTTGACTGTTTCCTTGAAAAGGATAGCACACCCCAAAATTACAAGTCAAGTCACCTTTATTTCTGTAGACCTTTTACAATTAAGATTGTCGAAGCAAATTCACAAAGATAAACAGGAAAATAGCAATAGAATCAATTATGGAAACTTGACTATGGAGATTCAGATTGTGCCGTAAAGCAGCTCTTAAAGACAACAGTTTCATGATTTAGCTCAAGAGAGTTGAGTGTTGGTTCAGTTCAGGTCAAGTTCATCAATTTGAGTTCGGTTCCACTATAAGCAGTTCTACAACAGGCAGCAATATCATTATTCAGTTCGACTCAACAATAGGTTCAATGTTGTAAGATGTGACTCAGAAAATTCAGCCACCATTTAATCACCCTCATGTTGTGCCAAACCTGTATGACTTTCTTCTGTGAAACACAAAGTGTTTTTTGTTTGGTTCATACAATGAAAGTTAGTTGGGTCCAATTTTGTTTGGACCCCAGCAATCTTCAAAATATCTTCTTTTTATGTTCTGCAGAAGAAAGAAGGTCATAACTTTAATCTATGACGTGGCACCTTAAAATAATGCTAGACAAGGAGAAAAATAACAATGTTAGTGGTCATTTTCTTTGACGAGGCTGATCATTTAAGATGAATGATGCTTCCACACAGCTTGGATAAAACCACATGCTGCTTCCTGTTTACAGTGAACACTGAACCATCTGATGCAGTTAGATTTCACAGCAATGTTGACCCTCATGTCATTCCAAACCTGTATGAGTTTCTTCCTTGTGTGCAACTCAAAAGAAGATGCTTATTTATTTATTTGTTGTTCATGAAGAACGTCAATTGGGTCCAATGTAGTTTGAACCCCAATGTATCTTCTTTTTGAAAATATCTTCCTCTCTTCAGGTTTGGACTGACATGATGGTGAGTAAATGATAGCAGAATGTTTATTTTGAGGTGAACGTTCCCTTTAAAAGAAGATGTGGCACCTTAAAATCATGCTAGCCAGTTAACAGACCAGGTAAAAACACACTCAGAATGTTAGTGGTGGTGATTTCAGATTATTTTTCTATCAAGGTTGTTCATTTAAGCTGAATATTGTTTCTACACTGCTTGGATAAAGCCATATGCTATTTCCTGTTTACACCGAACATTTTACAGCAAGATTGATGTTTTTCTTCACACACAGTCAGACACACATCTCCGAAACAATGTGTGCGTTTCAACCGAAAGAGAATCAATGGCTTTTATCCGTGATCTGTGCCATCATGCGCCCATGAGTGACCTTTGGGTCAGCTGTCCGATGTGTGCAATGAGGCTCAGGATCCATCTGGAAACAAGTCAGGCTCACCTAAATCAATTTAAACTCCAATAGTCATCCAATCCTGATAACGTTCTATAACTCCAGTTGACCCAAGCTCAAGTTTGGCCACTAAAATTTCCAAACGATTTTCAAATGATCAATCGCAGTTTAACCTCAGCGTTTACCACAGACTCCCATCATCTGTGCATGTTTATTCTCAAGGCTCGACGAGGTCTTTGCACAGCAGAAAGTCCATCAGACAGTCACTCAAGCACAGTCAAGGACACTCAGCTTCACCATCTCAGTCTATTAATACACCTTCATGACTGTTGCAGTGTTCCTGAACGGCTCCAATGCCCAGGGGAATCCTTACCGCTTCACACAGGCTGCTCAGAGCTGGAGATTACTGATACACTATCTGAACAGACAGGCGGCCCGCGGCAGCTCTGGAGTGACAGAGCGACACTGTGGCCTGACCCAATATGGAAAGCCCAGCTCTCGGCAGATAATGACAGCGTGATAAAGGAAGAAAGAGGGAGAGATGACATTCCAAGATTCTCAAAGAATGAGCACTCTACTGGAAGAAATGAAAAGCGAAAAAGTGACAAAGACATTTTATTTAAATGCATTGTCCTCGATTCATCCCAGCTTGTGGCTCTCGGTTGGTGCTACTGGTGCTACTGACCACCCTCATTAGAGATAATAGCATATATATATTTTTGCTGTCAATCCTCATTTAACGCCACTGTGAGTCAAAGTGTAAGTGTTTGAACTGGCTCGTACAAAATATGCACAGATTCACATTCAGCCACACAGAAATTGATGTCACTGTCATACAGCAAAACCAAATACTCATATTTTGGGCATTTTCCACTTTTAAAAGGCATTGTAGAGATTCAACAGGGATTGATGAGCAAAAGATGATTCGAATGGCATCTGGAAATGTTGCAAACCAGATTCTGGATATACATCCTTGTTGGTTGTAGTACAACATTCCTGTCAACCAATCATGTTTTAGAATTGGGTTTACGGATTGGCTTGGGACTTAACATTCTTATGATCATCCAATCATTTAGCTTTGAGTTTAGGAGTAGCTCACGGAATAGGAATGAGAATGATAATTCAGAATCTGTAGCTCATCATAAAATAACTTTATATGTTGTGCCACTATGCAATTAAAGAGAAACTTGTGAACATCCCAGGAATTACCTGAAATCCCCACTATCCTGAATATACAGCAATTTAATTTGAATTGAATTGGCCACACCACACAGGAAGCTGAATTGGAAATGACAGAAAGAGACATTTATTGGATTGCAAATCAAAGAAATACAACACAGATAATGCATTGTTGGAGTTCCAATTTGGCATTCAACCTTCAAACACAAGTTTGAAGAAATCCAACACAAGCAAACTACAGATTCATTCATCCAAAAAACCAATCCATACATCCATACATCCAAAATCAATTAATCCATCTATTCAAAACCAGACCCAGAACAACATTTGCAAACCAAAAACACATTAAAAGCAAACAAGTTGACTTAAACCAAAAACTACCAAAATTCTTTAAACTAAAGCTATCGACGAATATATCATATTTACCAGATTGAAAAGATGGCACTATTTGACAATATTTAAAATATGTGGCAGTTTTTTACCATATTCTGCATCATGAGAGACTTTTATACAAGCTGTAGTTCAGTGCCAAAATTGATTTTGAGAAAATAATGTAAAGTATAATAAAGTTGTAAATATTACATACTGCAAATATGTAAACATTTATGTTGTGTTATCATTAAATCATACATATATATCAGCATTATATTGCTTACACAGCTCTCTTGAGATCGGCTTGGGCTACTGAAAAAAACCCATATCAGTTTAAAACTACATTACAATTTAATTTAGATTTTTTTGACTCATAACATAACCTTGCACATAATGGAGAGATACTTCACCGAGGAAAACAGAGTTTGGTAAAATGTTTTTATTAAAAGAATGAAATCAATCAGTTAGATTTTGAAGTGCTGCCCTCTACATCAAAAATGTCCCTGCTTTAACCTGATAAGCACTAGTGACCAAACACACACACACACACACACACACACACACACACACCTCTGTCCGTAATGTAGCTTAGTGCAATGTTTACCCTAGTGTTGTCAGCGGAGCTAGCAGGGGTTTATGTGTCTGCTTTCAATACCACGGCCTATGCTGTTGCTGCCACTGCTGGATGATGATGTAATGGTGTGTCCTGACCCCTCCCCCTGCTGAACAACAGCATGCATTTATCCCTGCAGAAACATGAGCTTTGATGAACAGGCGGATCTCAGTCTTTGATAAATGATATTGAAGGGTCAAATGGTCATTTCTGATTATTTTCTTGTGTGCACAGTGACTAATAAAAATAATCTGTCTGTAAACTAGAGACAGGGATGCACCACAGGGGTCAAGATTTGGCAGGTTAGCCTGGTCTGGCTAGCCCCTGCTGGTAGATGTCGTAACTACACCATCTGTACCCAAAAAACAAATTTCTCCACTGACAACCATCAGGGATGGGCAGTATTTCAGATACATGTATTTAAAATATGTATTTGAAAGACAAAATACTATTTTGTATTTAAAAGCCTTTGGAAAAAATCAAATGTATTTAAATACATTTAAGATTAGTATTTTTGTATTTTCAAAATACATAAAATACTTTGTGCCAGTCAACCTCTTTATCGGGGTGCTGATTTCGTTCATCAACTAGTTCAGACACGCCCCCTCCCCCCAACATTCATCACGTGAGCTGCAGCTGTACAGCTCCATCCAGCATTGAGTGAGCGACTTTTCTGGAATAAGATAAGGTGAGGGTGTCATGGTCAACTGTACTTGTTGATTAAAGTTAAAATAGTGCATCATTCAGATTTGCCTTCAGTTAACATGAAAGAAGAAAAGAGCACTGAATAGTGTTAGCCAATCAGTTTCGATAGTTAATCGGTTGTTTGGTGATATGGGTGATATGACAAACCATATCGTGGCGATAATATAATGTGTGAATCGACTGAACTTTTTCGAAATCGTTTACATAGATAGGCCTATTGGGGTAAGTGAATATATCCGTGCAGCTTTTAGTGGGCAGGAATTATTGGAACATTGGAGTGGAAAAAGAAGCATGAATGAATGAGCAATACAATGTGATGTGCTTGGTGCAGAGTGGAACGCAGACAAGTAGGCCTACACTTTTGACTTAAAGGGATAGTTCACCCAAAAATGAAAATTCTGTCATTAATTACTCACCCTCATGTTGTTTCAAACCTGTAAGACCTTTGTTCATCTTCGGAACACAAATTAAGATATTTTTGATGGAATCTGAGAGCTGTCTGACCCTGCATAGACAGCAATACAACTGAAATGTTCCCAAGTCCAGAAACGTAGCAAGGAGATCGGTAAAATAATCCATGTGACATCAGGGGTTCAACCGCAATTTTACGAAGCTACGAGAATACTTTTTGTGCGCAAAAGAAGAAAAAAAATGACTTTATTCAACAAATCGTGTCTTCCGCGTCACCCTGTAGCGCCATTTTGGAGAGTATCTGCTGGATGTAAACAGCATATGCTGTTCTGTGTCAGCTGCGTCACATGGATACGCTGTTTTCGTTCAAATCAAATCACAACAACATAGGAAACAGATCAGACGTTGTATTGCTGTCTATGCAGGGTCAGACAGCTCTCAGATTCCATCAAAAAGCAATACAACTGAAATGTTCCCAAGTCCAGAAACGTAGCAAGGAGATCGGTAAAATAATCCATGTGACATCAGGGGTTCAACCGCAATTTTACGAAGCTACGAGAATACTTTTTGTGCGCAAAAGAAGAAAAAAAAGGACTTTATTCAACAAATCGTGTCTTCCGCGTCACCCTGTAGCGCCATTTTGGAGAGTATCTGCTGGATGTAAACAGCATATGCTGTTCTGTGTCAGCTGCGTCACATGGATACGCTGTTTTCGTTCAAATCAAATCACAACAACATAGGAAACAGATCAGACGTTGTATTGCTGTCTATGCAGGGTCAGACAGCTCTCAGATTCCATCTAAAATATCTTAATTTGTGTTCCGAAGATGAACGAAGGTCTTACACGTTTGAAACGACATGAGGGTTAGTAATTAATGACAGAATTTTCATTTATAGGTGAACTAACCCTTTGAAGGACCTTTCACACGGGACGTGGCAAGCGGTGGAATCACCGAGCAGTTCACGATTTCTGTCGTAGTGGAAGTGTTTTGTGCAGTTGAAGCCTTGTTTATACTTTCGACTGGCTTTACGCCACGAACCTGCTGACTGCCCGCTCCTCCCTAAACGGACAAGGCTTTTATACTTGATGTGCTCGCCATTGTATAATTCTGTGAAATGACAGGGGGGCGACTCGGAGTAAGTGCTCTCCAAACCATCAGAAAGCAGCAGTGGGAGGAAGTAGTTTGCCGAGTAGTTTGTCAAACAGTCGTTTCGTGAGAAGTTTGTGAATAAATGGATTTTTTCACATATAAACTGATTAGGTTGTGGGTAATTTTGGAAGAAACGTGTGAAAATGTTTTTGAGTACACTTCTTAAAACCACACAAAAGAATTCAAAGAATTGTGTAAAATGCAGTAAACTTGAGATTATGATTTGTGACATTAGACCAAACCATATAAATATGATAACATATGTATAACACTAAATTAAATAATGCTTTATGTTTTTTTTTAATTCATTAAACATTTTCTTTTAATTAATGTTTGTATTTAACATGGACCATTACTTTATTAATTATTTATGATATTGCAGGCTCATTTTGTAAATGTAAGCATTTTAAATTTTAGACATGCAAACTTGGTGCTCAATGAAACATGTCACATTTACAAAATCAGGTGACTGTGTTCATCCATCCACCCATCCCATCCAAATGTATGTTTATGTAGAGACAAAATAATTCGGTTAATCACTGTCTGTCATCAACAACTTAATTTGTGAAGACACTGATGAATGGTTCTTCACAAAAAATCTTAAATTAATTCTAATTTTAAAATTTACATTTTAGATAAACTTTCTCATTTGAATAAATGTTATATACAACAAAATAAACTTAACATGAAATAAATATGCCTTTTTTTTTTGGTAGTTTCAGGGTAGGGGAAGGGAAAAGGTATGTAAAATGAAAACAAAAGTTTCTAAGCAGTTGTACACATCGAAATGTGTGTTTGTTTGTTTGTTTGTTTCTTTCTTTCGTTTCTTTCTCAAGAATAGGTCCAGAGAGATTTCAACCTATAGGGATACCTGCACTGGATGGCCAATTTCACATGTATTTTGTGTATTTTCAAAATACAAAATACTGTATTTGTATTTAAATATATTTTTCCACAGTATTTTGTATTTGTATTTAAATACATTTACATGTATTTATGCCCATCTCTGACAACCATTCAAAATTAGCTCTGAGCAAAATTCAATATTAAAGAACAGGTTCCCTGTCAATTCTTTGAATCTATCTATCTATCTATCTATCTATCTATCTATCTATCTATCTATCTATCTATCTATCTATCTGTCTGTCCATTTTTCCGTCCATCTGTTGGTCTATGTTGGTTATTCCGTCAATCTGTTTGTCTGGCCCGTAGATCTATCTATCCATGGATTCACATCTATCCATCCATACACATATCCATCCATCTGCCAGTCTATCTGTCCGTCCGTTTGTCTAGCTATCTACTCCATCCTATCTATCTATCTATTTTTAATCCATCTTTGGATTATACTTGATGTGCTCGCCATTGTATAATTCTGTGAAATGACAGGGGGGCGACTTGGAGTAAGTGCTCTCCAAACCATCAGAAAGCAGCAGTGGGAGGAAGTAGTTTGCCGAGTAGTTTGTCAAACAGTCGTTTCGTGAGAAGTTTGTGAATAAATGGATTTTTTCACATATAAACTGATTAGGTTGTGGGTAATTTTGGAAGAAACGTGTGAAAATGTTTTTGAGTACACTTCTTAAAACCACACAAAAGAATTCAAAGAATTGTGTAAAATGCAGTAAACTTGAGATTATGATTTGTGACATTAGACCAAACCATATAAATATGATAACATATGTATAACACTAAATTAAATAATGCTTTATGCTTTTTTTTAATTCATTAAACATTTTCTTTTAATTAATGTTTGTATTTAACATGGACCATTACTTTATTAATTATTTATGATATTGCAGGCTCATTTTGTAAATGTAAGCATTTTAAATTTTAGACATGCAAACTTGGTGCTCAATGAAACATGTCACATTTACAAAATCAGGTGACTGTGTTCATCCATCCACCCATCCCATCCAAATGTATGTTTATGTAGAGACAAAATAATTCGGTTAATCACTGTCTGTCATCAACAACTTAATTTGTGAAGACACTGATGAATGGTTCTTCACAAAAAATCTTAAATTAATTCTAATTTTAAAATTTACATTTTAGATAAACTTTCTCATTTGAATAAATGTTATATACAACAAAATAAACTTAACATGAAATAAATATGCCTTTTTTTTTTGGTAGTTTCAGGGTAGGGGAAGGGAAAAGGTATGTAAAATGAAAACAAAAGTTTCTAAGCAGTTGTACACATCGAAATGTGTGTTTGTTTGTTTGTTTGTTTCTTTCTTTCGTTTCTTTCTCAAGAATAGGTCCAGAGAGATTTCAACCTATAGGGATACCTGCACTGGATGGCCAATTTCACATGTATTTTGTGTATTTTCAAAATACAAAATACTGTATTTGTATTTAAATATATTTTTCCACAGTATTTTGTATTTGTATTTAAATACATTTACATGTATTTATGCCCATCTCTGACAACCATTCAAAATTAGCTCTGAGCAAAATTCAATATTAAAGAACAGGTTCCCTGTCAATTCTTTGAATCTATCTATCTATCTATCTATCTATCTATCTATCTATCTATCTATCTATCTATCTATCTATCTGTCTGTCCATTTTTCCGTCCATCTGTTGGTCTATGTTGGTTATTCCGTCAATCTGTTTGTCTGGCCCGTAGATCTATCTATCCATGGATTCACATCTATCCATCCATACACATATCCATCCATCTGCCAGTCTATCTGTCCGTCCGTTTGTCTAGCTATCTACTCCATCCTATCTATCTATCTATTTTTAATCCATCTTTGGATTCACATCAATCTAATCTATCTATCTATCTATCCATCCATGCATCCATCTGTTCAAGTTAATAAAACTTTTAAGGCTTTTTAACATTTTTCAACTTTCAAACAAGGTATCATTGTTGTCAATATAACAACAACTGTCCATGACATGCAGAATTAAATTAGCTGAGCACCATACAAGGACTGTTCCAGTTCTTCTCCAAGACAAGACACCAGCTCAGAAAATATCTCACAAGTACACTTCTGAAATGACTCGTAATCAATTATTCAAAAGTACATTATTGAATATCATGGTTTTAAAGGTCAATATAAAGCATAGCTTGCGTGTGGGTTTGCACTGCGAGGGGGTAAAGGCCACATAACCGGCCATTAGACTAATCAAGGTCTCCTGTTCTCTGCAGCAGCTTTATGGTGTTTAGGCAGCACTGGGTTCCTGAAGAACTGTTACACAGCATGTCGTGAGGATACGATCACAGAATAAATCTACACCTGATATGTGCAGCTCACCTGACACCAGCGTCCATCTGATACCATCCATGCCCTGACGTCATTGCTTAGCGCTTCAGTGAAGGGGAAAGACCTGTGACTACATCATCAGCTTTCACAGATAACATATTCAATCTGGACACGTTAATGAAGCTACTGATATATGAATCACTACTAATTAATTGGTACATTGGTACACTTTTGCATTCAGAACATCTTAGCAACCACCTAGCAACATTCTAAAAATAACTCATGACACCTTGGCAACCACCCACAACATAGTGTGGGTTTAAATGTGTTTTGGTCTCTCCTGGTTCAAGAATAACTTTCCTCTATTTACTATAAAAATCCCAGTGTAACATTTCAATCTATGTTCACACTGGCACACAGAAGGCTGTTCTGAAATTCTGAAAAATTCAGGCACCTTCCTCAAGTCTTAAAAATAGACGGTAATTACATTCCAGAGCTAAATTAAAAATAAATGATTTCTGGTTTATTAATGGCCTCCTCCAATTCAATGCAGCCATTCCTCATCCAAAAGAGTGCAGACACGTCTGTCATATTCTGGAACACAGCAGGGCTGTTTGTTTTCTGTCTGTCTGTTTATTTGTTGTTTGAGAAGCGTTTGTGACAGATTTGTCTCTGCACAAGTGTGCAGGTGTCAAGCACTCAACCTTGTCATACCAATCAAGACAATTGCACAGAGAAATAGGCCAGAGAGAGAGTGAAAGAGAAAGAGAAACTGCAGAACAGAGTAAAAATTCACATCAAAGCATCCTAAAAAAAGCATAGTAAAAAAAGTTTTTCTTTTTAAATATACAAGATACTTAAAAATAAATAGTTTAAAAGCATATAGTTGCTCCAAGTCCAAGTATTGAACCAACTCTAAACCAGTATAGAATGGCGTAAAAGTCAAGCATGTCATTTCAAAATATTACAGGATCTCAGAGGGGAAGTTGCTGTGTTTTGTTTAATTTCAGAGCAATACTGTCCTTAACATCACCGGAAAAAAAAAATAAAAAACAGAATAATCCTTTCCTCATGTAGTCAAGCAAACTGATAAAGTGATAGTTCACCCAAAAATTATATTTCTGTCATCATTTACTCAACCTCATGTTGTTGCAAGCCTGTATGACTTTCTTTCTTCCCTGGAACACATAAGTAAATGAAAGTGAATGGAGACGGGCCATGTCGAGCTCCAAAAACAACAATAACAACAACAACAACAACAAACTATTTTTTGTTCCATGAAAGAAATTAAATCAAATTAATTTGGAACAAAATTATGATAATAATAATAATAAATAGAAGTGTATTTTTTTGGGTCAACTGTTCCTTTAAAGGATCGGAGCACAAGAAAAAAATTATAAAAATGTCTGTACAACTTCTGTCAGTAGTCTTTTGATTGACAGGTGCTTGACATGTCCCTATAATCCAATGTTATTCAGGAAGTCCTCAGAATCCGCTTCCTGAAATTTTACTTCGGTGGGCGGGGCCTCAGCTTCCATGAGCAGTCTCCTCTCCAATGCAGCGTCCTCTGGGCTAAGCTCCTCCCCTTTGGTGAGAACATACAGGAAGTAGTGAAAGCTTCTGCCATAGTGATAGTGCATGATAGACCAGTTGAACTCTGCTCGAGCGTAGAGTCTCTTACGAAAATGTGGCTGCGCAAATGTGACAGAGATGAAACGGTCACCAGGTTTCAAAACACGACTGACCTGTGGGGCAAAACAAATCATCTGATTATTATTATTACAATTAGATTACTGATAGAATAATTAGTTCCAAATAAATATCAACGTTTTCTTTACTGTCATTTTTGATCAATTTAATGCATCCTTCCTAAATAAAATATTAATTTCTTAAAAGAAAAAAGTCTTGCTGACCCCAAACTTTTGAACAGTAGTGTATATACAGTATACCCATGCCCATGAGCATGTTTGAGTGTTTGTGTACTGTATGTAAGTGTGTGTGCATCACGTGCCCCTGCCACCCATTCTTCATCTGCCTGAAGAAATGAATAATTCACTCCTCCAGGTGTCAACATGGAATCCGCCGAGAGTGTGAGAGAAGAGAGAATAGAAAGAGAACCTTCCACTGAGAACTTCAACAGGAATGAGAGTCGCACTTTCTTTCTCTCAGTTTGAAATAAATGTTTCTATGTTTAATGTCATCCAGTTACCTGATCACAACTTAATCCTAGATTAATGTACTCAAACTATGAGTTTTGATTCTTAAAAGGATTAGTTCTTCCAAAAATTAAATAATAATTAAAGCAGTCAATATGACCAAAACGTGGATAAAGATTCACTTAAAATCTTCCTGCTGTGTCTTAGTCAATTCAAATATGGCACGTCAAGATGTGTTGCATCAGTTTTGACGTCAACCAATCACATTTGGCTTCACTGACGTCAAACCTTGCATAGCATGTCACATTTGAATTGAAAGCAAGCAGAGAGATTTGAGAACTATCTTCTACAAATAAAGCTTCAGTTTCTGTCTGTCCCAAAATTATCCTATGAAAACAGTAGGAAAATGTCACGTTTGAAAGACATCAGGGTGAGAAATAACAGAATTTCATCACATTTCCTATTTCTTTATTTGTAAAAGCAAGCAGATCTGCTTGCCCTGTGACAGTAAAAACCATCAGCCATGGTTGTGTCTCTTTACAGGCAACGTTCCATCATGAAACACAGTAAACATGACACTAAACAGTTTCTCCAGGGTGAAGTGCCAGATCTGTAGGCGAATCAGATGATCTCAGCTCGTCGTTAGCAGCTGATGAGACTAATGATCAGGTTTATTGATCTCTCTCTGCCTCGGATTAATGACCCTCTGACACACACTGGGCCATCCTGGAACATCACCAAACCACTCTCAAGGTGAACACTAAACCCTGGATCACACACAATACAGCCATACGTCAATGCGCCTTTGTTCGTTATTGTTTTTTTGCTTTGCTTTGCTTTGACACAAAAAAATATAAGAACGAATGGACGTGGTTAACAAAGAGAGCGGTGAACACTAAACCCTGGATCACACACAATACAGCCATACGTCAATGCGCCTTTGTTCGTTATTGTTTTTTTGCTTTGCTTTGACACAAAAAAATATAAGAACGAATGGACGTGGTTAACAAAGAGAGAGGGTTTTCTTCAATAAAATCTGACCTCACAGGCAGCATTACTGTTGTCATTATAATAATTATCTCGCTCCACTTACTGTATCATAGGATAATGTCAGCATCACACACTTCCCACAATATGGGTCTTACAACAATTACATCTAACCTTCAGTTCAAAACACTCTGTTTAATGGTGAACTGCTCACTAAATCATGTTTCATCCAAAGCCATCATTACAGACACTAAAAAGCAGGTCATTTAAATCAATGACTATTAACATCTTTGTCTACAGTGATCAATGAATCATTATTTATACACTGCTGTAAATTATCTGTTTTTTACATAATATTAGTTTTATAGCCATCTGAAACAAGGGCCAAGAATACAGTGGCCTTGATTTAAAATGAATACTGTTATTAATATTTGTTTTATTATAGAAGTTGCTTCTACAAACACCCGATGACAGCCATATAACAACCTCTAAAACGTAAGAATTTATTTTTTGGTATTGAAAAAAAAAGTATCTTATGCTCACCTAGGCTGCATTTATTTGAAATAAAGTAAAACAGTAATACTGTAAAATATGATTACAATTTAAAATAACAGATTTTTATTTGAATGTATTTTAAAATGGAATTCAAGCACAATTTTCAGCATCATTACAGTGTCACATGATCATTCAGAAATCATTCTATGCTGATTTGGTGCTTAAGAAACATTTTGTACTATTACAAATGTTGAAAACTGTCTAATATCTGTTGTGCTGTCTAATATTTTTGTGGAAACCATGATACATTTTTCAAGATTTTTAGATGAGTTCTTAGACAAAAGATTCTTAGATGAACGTTCAAAAGATCAGCATTTATTATAAATAAAATAATTTTGTCACTTTACATTTTCATTGTCACTTTCGGCCAATTTAATGAATCCTTGGTGAATAAAAGTATTTATTAAAAAAAAATTTTTTGAACAGTAGTGTAATATTCTATTCCCCTTTAAAAAATAAATATCTGCATACAAACATGCTGACTTGCTGCCTCACTGCCGTATGAGGCAATGACTTTGCAGGCAGCATTTTTGCACGGCACCTCATGAAACTGTTTTCGGACAGGCTTCTGAGGCAGCGTAACGGTTTAATGATCTACAGCAAAATATAGAGAGCTTTGGTGATAACTAAGTGAATATTTCATTACTGCAATATTAATTTCTCGCTAGAAATGACAGCAAAAGTGGAAAACGTTGATCAAAAACTTACATTTACACACTAATTGACCACCGATCACAACTTTCAGATGCCATCTTTAATTTTTAGCTTAACTGTCACAGAAAGGAATGCACAGGATTGTGGTATATCAAAGGCAGCGAAGGATACATCAATGCTGCCTTCAAAAATCGGCCAGATGAAGGCATCTCAGGAGACAGGAACAGAAGCTAACATTGAATTCGGACGTTTTCGGATGCAGCCATAATCTCCTTTTCTACAACACAAGGGATAGTGGGAAATATTTAACTTTAAAAATCATGCATTAATCCATAATGAAACATTAAACATACCTGTATGATTTCGGCTGGACTAATCCTAGTCTTGCATACTAAATAGTACAGAATATTTAGTGTGGATAGTATATGTATTAGGCTGCAGCCCTTCTCTTGGTGCACTTTTTCAGGTGTTTTGTTTTGTTTTTAATTGGATGAAGAACTGCTGACGGCTGAGGAAACTTGCAAAAAAAAAAAATCGGCTACAAATTGGCAAAGGCTGAGGGGATTTGTGTATGTATGCATGTGATAAAGAGTTTGTTGGGTAAGGTTTGCTATTTTGAAAGACAAAAATATTTTATATGTGAGGAAGTCAGGTTGCAGTGTTAAATGAAATAGTCTTAAGTTATGTCACAAAGCATGGCTTTCTACTTGCTCGTGAGTTGTATATGTTGCATTATATCTGCTAAAAGAGAATTAGCTTATAACTAAATTGTTGGCTCTTTTTTTTTTACAAAGCATAAAGCATCTGCTACAAAAAGTAATTTACCTAAAAGCAACAAAACACCACTTTTGATTCCATCGGTTCTTTAATATCCAAGGAAGCCAACAGGCAGATATTGTCTATTATAAAGAGTCATATTTTACTTTTTTCAACCTAACTTAATGTTTCACACACAGAAAATAAGAAAAAAACACTACATTTTAATCAGCGCTACTTAATTTGATCTAACCGTGCGCAGAGCCGGGCATGTGAGGTTGCGGAAACGTGTAATTTTATGACCTAGAATCTTCCTCCTGCTTGTTAGCAGCCAGAAAGTACTTTAACAAAGCAACTCACAGCATCCTCCAGGGGCATTAGTAACAGCATGCTCTCGTCTTCATATCGTTGTCTGCTCTTTCTCTTCGCCGCCGTGAATGTCTCCTTCAAGGACCCTGAGCTCAAAGCCACCATCTGCCCAGCAGCGAAGAGCATATATGTGTATGTGTGTGTGTGTGTGTGTGTGTGTGTATGCAGACAGCCAACACACAGAATTGTGGACAGACTATAATGATGACACTCTGTAGCTGCAGCATTTCTAGTGTGCTAACAGCTGTCATACCAGCACTCAACCCTCAGGGAATCAAGATCCTTTACGGCCACTGAGAGCTGCCAAATTCTATAGCAGACGCAAGGAAGTCCTCAGAATCCGCTTCCTGAAATTTTACTTCGGTGGGCGGGGCCTCAGCTTCCATGAGCAGTCTCCTCTCCAATGCAGCGTCCTCTGGGCTAAGCTCCTCCCCTTTGGTGAGAACATACAGGAAGTAGTGAAAGCTGCTGCCATAGTGATAGTGCATGATAGACCAGTTGAACTCTGCTCGA
>NW_015505801.1:454091-458647 GCF_001515645.1 Sinocyclocheilus grahami | reverse complement strand
GCATGGCTTTCTACTTGCTCGTGAGTTGTATATGTTGCATTATATATGCTAAAAGAAAATTAGCTTATAACTAAATTGTTGGCTCTTTTTTTTTACAAAGCATAAAGCATCTGCTACAAAAAGTAATTTACCTAAAAGCAACAAAACACCACTTTTGATTCCATCGGTTCTTTAATATCCAAGGAAGCCAACAGGCAGATATTGTCTATTATAAAGGGTCATATTTTACTTTTTTCAACCTAACTTAATGTTTCACACACAGAAAATAAGAAAAAAACACTACATTTTAATCAGCGCTACTTAATTTGATCTAACCGTGTGCAGAGCCGGGCATGTGAGGTTGCGGAAACGTGTAATTTTATGACCTAGAATCTTCCTCCTGGTTGTTAGCAGCCAGAAAGTACTTTAACAAAGCAACTCCCAGCATCCTCCAGGGGCATTAGTAACAGCATGCTCTCGTCTTCATATCGTTGTCTGCTCTTTCTCTTCGCCGCCGTGAATGTCTCCTTCAAGGACCCTGAGCTCAAAGCCACCATCTGCCCAGCAGCGAAGAGCATATATGTGTATGTGTGTGTGTGTGTGTGTGTGTGTGTATGCAGACAGCCAACACACAGAATTGTGGACAGACTATAATGATGACACTCTGTAGCTGCAGCATTTCTAGTGTGCTAACAGCTGTCATACCAGCACTCAACCCTCAGGGAATCAAGATCCTTTACGGCCACTGAGAGCTGCCAAATTCTATAGCAGACGCAATTATCAAACTAACAGTCTGTGAAAGCGCACAGGTGATGAGGTCATTTATTCATTATACATTCTTCCCCATTAAAGGTGAAGTGTGTTAATTATGCAATGTTAAAATGCTTCCTCCTATCCAATGTGCATCTCTCGTCAAAGGAATTACTGACGAAAATGCTCAGAAAGGTTTCATCAACAAAGACGAGTGATTCTCAACAATGTGCGTCAAGGTGATCATTAAAAAGCTTCATTAAAACACTGATGAAAATCGGAGGAGGAAACAAATAACAGCAATATGCAAGTCTGGGCTCATTAAGATGTTCTTTTTTAAAGTAATGAACACTTTTTTTCAGCAATGACGCACTAAATTGATCAAAAGTGAAAGTAAAGGCATTTAAAATGTTACAAAAAGAGTTCTACTTCAAATAAATGCTATTATAAAACCTGAAAAAAAAAATGTCAGCGAGGATAATAATAATAATAATAAATGTTTCTTGAGTATCAAATCAGCATATTAGAAGGATTTCTGAAGGATCATGTGACACTGAAGACTATTGTAATGACTGCTGAAAATTCAGCTTTGTAATGAATAAATTATATTTTAAAGTAATAGAAAACAGTTATTTTAAATTGTTATAATACTTCGCAATATTACTGTTTTTACTGTGTTTTTGATCAAATAAAAGCAGCCTTGGTAAGTAAATATCTTACTGACCTCAAACTTTTGTTAGTTTAGATTCACAAACAAGAAAAATCTAGAAATAACATGATTTTTTCAAATAATCCAACAGCAGTCAATAAAATCAGTGACTGCGCTTGGCAGGCTGAAATTGTAAGGATTTTTAGTAAAAAAATAAATAAACCCCGGAAATTAAAATGAACAATGCTGCTACCACAACTTTAGTCATTTGTAGGTTAATTTCACCACAAAAGTTGTTCAATAATCTCGACTAACCCGACACAGCAACAATAGCTTAACTAATTGTGCGAGTTTGGGGCGGGACTTGAGTTTGTCTAACTACTGACAGAAAGATGAAGTGTTTGGGAAATGTTATGATATACACAATCATTTAGCAATTTACTTTGGTGACATTAGTGGCACAAAAACTAAATACTTCAGCTTTAAGGACATGATGCAGTCTCTTAAAAATAAGAGACATGTAATCAGCCTTTTCTTGCTTCTCTGCGGACATGATGTGAACTCGTTCACCTTTAAAAACTCAGTGCTCTAAACAGTTCATCTTAACCAAATGCTTAGCTGTAGCAGAAGTCCATGAGTCACTCATTATGGCTAACGCCTCGATTAAAGACCAGATCACAATGTGTCTTTATGCAAAGAAGGTGCCCACACCGCACAGTCATTGTTAATTAAGAGACTCAAAAACATTTCTCACCTTATTACCACTTTTTTTTATCTGGTTGGACAGAACTGGCTTAAATGAATCACACTAGCCATCTGGATTGTAGATTGCAAAGCAACCAACAGCAACTTTTATATGTTCAAAATGGCATAATACCATACTCGTTCTATCTCTAAAGTATGTGGTGTGTACAGTGCTCATAGTATGCATATTTGGTTATGGAAATATTTTTTTCAATTCATTTTTCCCATTGGCATTTAAAAAAAAGAATTCTTTGTTAAAGCATTATGAAGCCATGAAACCAAACAACTGTCTATGAGTTGAATCAAGTTAAAAAATATTTTAAAAATTGGACAAAATTATTATTATTTCTTTTTGACAATTGCATCATTTGCGTTGATTCATGGGAGACATTGTTCCCTGCCAAGCTTTTTTGGCATGATTTACTTGCCGCAAATCACTCATTAGTGGAATTTTCTTCACAACATCATCAGTAAGTTTTACACTAGGAATTCTGCTGTTAAACATGAGTATTAATGCAAAATTTATTTCTAAATAGACAGCTGTTGATGCAAATTGAAAGTATGTGACAAAGTAGCATTTTTGCTATTCAAAAGATTTTGAACTGCATACTGAATCACATATAATTCCAAGTACAGTATATACTGCAATATGTGCACTCTTATGTTGTGAACTCCTCTCAGGTTTTGTCCTAATTGGTTGGTGCAGGCCGTGGGTCCCAGCATCAGAGCAGTTTGCTAGACATGCTCCTGCTCTGATAAAACTGCACTCAGCGTCAGTGTGTCTGATTTGGCCGCAGGCCGGAAGCCTGTGACCTGGATTTTGAAATGAGGGGTTTTGCGCTGCAATGCCTAATTGCAGAATTTACACTACTCATGCCCATGTGAGATAAACATGACACTCTTTTACGGTTATTTGCTGTTGCTTTGATTTAATAAATGTAGAATTAACTGTGTGATTTACCATGTTTAGGGCATATTTCCTTTAATCAATTAATCTATGTATTTATCAGTCTGTCTGTCTATCTATCATCTGTCTGTCTGTTTGGTTTTCTGTCTGTTCTATATGTCTGTCTGTTTGTCTGTCTGCCTGCCCGCCTTAATCTCTATCACTATCACTCACATGTAAGATAACTAACACTTGTTGATGGCATGTACTCGACAGCAGTGCCAGTCCCTGCTGAAATAAGAGTCTGTTGTATAGCCTGAGTTTATGAACACTGATTAGCTTTGCTGCAGTGGAGCTGCTTTCTGCGTGTCTCTTGTGAAGTAAACCATCATTTAGACTGAACTCAAATGATCAACTTCCGCAGCGTGTGTTCATGTAAATACAAAGTGGTTAGTAAGCATATCATGAGAGATGATCAAACTCCCAGAGCTTTCAGAGAAGTTGTCCTACCTGCTGGCATCGAGGCTGGAATTGAGCTCTGATTAGGTGTTTCTAACGCCACCATACTTTAGGGACAAAATCGCTCAGGTTACAGTAGCTAAACTTGCCAAAACTTTTATAGACATCCTCAAAATGAGAGGAGGTTTATAAAGAACATTCGGAATGGAATACTAAAGTACTGCTTACTCCTGAGTAGCATATACTGTATACTATCTCCTATTTTGTAACAATAATGTGAAACTGTATGCACAAAGAACGTCTCAGGTTACTTATGTAACCATGGTTCCCTGAGTGGGGAACGAGACACTGCATCCTCTAGGGGTCGCTATGGGGAATGCCTCGTCGTGACCCGTGTCTGAAGCATACATTGAAAAAACACCAACTTGTTGGCCGGCGACAGCCATGACATCACTACCGGTATACACTACTATAGTATAAAATAGGCGCCGGGAGCACACATCATTCACTTCTTCGTCTGAAGCTTGTGTCCGCAGCATGGCAAGAAACCTAGAGGACGCAGTGTCTCGTTCCCTACTCAGGGAACCATGGTTACATAAGTAACCCGAGACGTTCCCTTTCATGGGAACTTCGAACTGCGTCCTCTAGTGGTCGCTATGGGGAATGGTATACCCACGCCACCAACTCTATCATATTGCTATGGAGTCGCCCCTGAGAACAGATACCCGGAAGTACTGGGCCAAACGGGAGAGGCAAGCTCAAATACAACCCTCAAAGGTGAGGGTAGCACTGCCCGAGACAGCATTTACACAGGAAGGTTCTTGTAATGCCACCTATACTTCCCGCTCGATGCCTCAGCAAGAGGGGATATCCTGGTGATCGCGAAAAACCGCTCAGGGCGACTCCAGATACGGTAGACCATTCAGGGTAGCAAGAAAGCATAACCCCGGCCCGGACGTCCAGGAAATATTTGCAGTGACACGCCGGGGGCCAGATGAACACGAAGTCTCCCACAGAAGCCTGTGTTATGGCCGCATGATCCAGGAAGTATGAAGCCGAAACCCAGCTTTTCTTACCGTCTGGACATAT
>NW_015505801.1:447499-453982 GCF_001515645.1 Sinocyclocheilus grahami | reverse complement strand
TTTTTTTTCTCATTTTGTCTCTCATAGTTGAGGTATACCTATGATGAAAATTACAGGCCTCTCTCATCTTTTTAAGTGGGAGAACTTGCACAATTGGTGGCTGACTAAATACTTTTTTTCCCCACTGTATGCTTGGAGCATCACCATTCTGTGCAATGAAGCGACAGCCCGACCTGCTGCTGCTGCGTATGCCCTGGCATCTGAGTGAGATGTCAAGGAGGGGAGTCTTAGAGGACGTCTCACCCATAGAGAGATAGCTGGCCAGTGTCTCTCTATAGGGGCATCTTCTCATAACCGCTTTCGCGCATCGCCTCAATGTTGGCATAACTCGTATGCTGGAATCGATGGATGCGTGAGGAAAAAACGGCCTCTTCCATTCCTTCTCAATCTTTATATGAAAAACAGGAAGAAAGGAAGGCTCACCTGAGCTGGAGGGTTATGGCCTGAAAAATAACGTTCATCGAGATATTTCGTGACGTCACTTTCTTCACAGCAAGAAAACTTTTTTTTATTTTTTATTTTTTTTAGCCTCACTGTGGCACGATCCATAATTCCCAAAAGCTCATCATACGCAGGGCAGGAGGATTGGGAAGGCTCAGCCTCAGCTTCTTTGCCCTCCTCAGACATTTCCTGCTTTTGCTGGCCTGATCCCAGCAGAGCACTGGCCCCTGAATCAGAAAATGAAATAACATCATCCTCCAGTGGCTCACTTTCGTGCACAGCCGACAATCGAAAAGGGAAAACCCCTAGAGATCGCTCTTACCACAGAAATGCACGCTTCAAACAAAACAGTCAATAAAGAGAATGATGTGTGCTCCCGGCGCCTAATTTATACTTTAGTCGCACCGAAGTTAAAGGGTTAGTTCACCCAAAAATGAAAATTAGGCTATGCTTTACTCACCCCAAAGCCATCCTAGGTGTATATGACTTTCTTCTTTCAGACGAATCCAGTCGGAGTTATATTAAAAATTGTCTTTGATCTTTCAAGCTGTTTAATGCCACTCAGCAGGTGCTGCATGCATCAGTCCAAAAGAAGTTAAATAAAAAGCGCCCATCCATTTTTAAAAAAAGCATCTCACACGGCTCCGGGGGGTGAACAAAGGCCTTCTGTAGCGAATCGATGCGTTTTTGTAAGAAAAATATCCATATTCAAAACGTAATAATTACTTTAATGTAGCTTGCGCCAACAGTTCTACACGGAAGCAGCTCCGGGTGGATGACGTATGAGTTCAGCCTTGCACATGCGCCGGTGAGTCTCATGAAAACCTATGTTTGTTTACAGGATCAAAGGAAGCAAAGTTTCCTTACTTCAGCAAAGGAAACCCAGTCTCCTCTTGGCTTATATCGAAATCCTCTGACATTCTTTACAAATCCTCGTTTTGTACTTCTAATTAGTGACCGTTGTTTTGTTTTGATCTCTCCGCTGCACTTCCGCGTGCGTCACTTCTGAGCGGCACATGTGCAAAGCTGAACTCATACGTCATTCCCCCGGAACTGCTTCTGTTTACAACAGTGAGCGCAAGCTAGATTCAAGTGATTATTACGTTTTGAATATGGATATTGTTCTTACAAAAACGCATCGATTCGCTACAAGAGGCCTTTGTTCACCCCCCAGAGCCATGTGAGAGAATTTTTTATGGATGGGCGATTTTTATTTCACTTATTTTGGACTGAAGCACTGCAACACCCACTGACTGCAATGATAGAGCTTGGAATAGCCAGGACAATTTTTAATATAACTCCGACTGGATTTGTCTGAAAGAAGAAAGTCATATACACCTAGGATGGCTCTGGGGTGAGTAAAACACAGCCTAATTTTCATTTTTGGGTGAACTAACCCTTTAAGTGCATTGGATTAGGCGAGACAGTATTTTCTGTAGAAATTAAATATGTGCCGCATGTTTCAGATTGAATGTTGTTTTACACGCGAGCAGCTGATGATCCAGTGTTTTCAGTGTTTCAGAGCAGCTCGGTTCGCAGTAAATGCTGCTCCACACAAGCTCATCTCTGCATCTGCTCTGAGTTTGTGTTACTTATAATGGGCATTTGGGTTGCAACATACACCAAAATCATCTTGTCGAAGTTCTGGAATGAGAATCATTTATACATCTGTCACCAAAAATGGAGAAGCTTTAAAGTCTCCCTGTGTTTTTTTCCCATCAAAATAAAAGCTTGATTGTTTAACATTTAAAAATGAAATTACATTTAAAAAATGAAATTACTTCAAGAGTGTTATTATTATATTATTTTTCTTAAATACTCAATATTTAATTTTACAGTGAAATGTTACAATAGTAGTATTAAAATAATTACAATAACTTTGTTTACGTTTTTTTATTATTTGATAGTTATATTGTATATAATCACAACATTTTTTCCAAATTGTGCAGTCCTACAAACGGTGTTGCAAATGGTAACACTTTACAATAAGGTTCCATTTGTTAACTATACTTAATGCATTAACTAAAAATGAGCAATACATTTGTTACAGTATTTATTAACCTTTGTTAATGTTAGTTAATAAAAATACAACTGTTCATTGTTACTTCATCTTAGCTCAGGTCCATTAAATAACATTAATAGATACAACTTTTGATTTTAATAATGTATTAGTAAATGCTGGAATCAACATTAACCAAGATTATTAAATGCTTTACAAGTATTTTTCATTGTTAGTTTATGTTGACTAATGTAGTTAACTAATGTTAACAAATGGAACCTTATTGTAAAGTGTTACAAACATTTTTTATTTTAAATTGCAATCTTTAATCAGCAAAATCGCAATTAGAGTTTTCCTTAAATTGTGCAGCCCTAATTCTCTGCAGTAAGGTCTGTTGCATAATGCACATTTTGGCAAATGCAGTCAATGCCTTTAAAATACACAAATGTTTCTTATAAAAATACCATGTCCCCTGTAGCAAGCAAGATAAATGTGTCTGAGTGAGCAAACGAGTTTCCAGAACATTCTGAATTAAGGCATACTGAGAGCAAACCACATAAATTATACATTCATCACCCACAGATGCACATTATTGACTATGAGTGGCAGAATGCATGTTTGCGCATGTGTGCATATGTTTGTGTTCATTCATGCATATGTATGTGTTTGCACATCTGTCTGAGTGTGTGTATGGTGTTTAGTGTAGGCTGGGCGAGAGCTAATACTTCAGTGCCTTTATGTGTGATTTGTAAATACTGATTGCTAGATTCTGATTTAAGCTGTTCCAGCATATCGATTTCTGCAATTAACCAAATGCGCCCGGCTCACCTTTGACTTCCATGTCAGATCCTGCCAACAAACAAATGACCGGAGAAGATAATTTATTCTCTCAATCTGTTTCTCAGCACCTGGCCATTACATAACATATCTTTAATTATACAAGCTGAACAGCCTCTCTAATTGGCTGCCAGCAGCCATGGAACCACACAGACTGGTACCACTGGCCTTTCGATACGGCATACAAGATGCTCACAGGTTCGAAAATCATTCATCAGTTTCCAGATCATCAATAATGGCTTGAATCTGTCTGTATTTGTGTTTTTAAAATCAGAGACATGGAGGTTTGGGTGGATGTTCTGCTGCCAAGTGGTGGGATGCTTTAAGTATTTGTCTTTTATGAGCTCTTCAAATGACTTGGCTGAAAACATTTTCCCAAATCTCTGGCAATTTCCTACACAAGGTTGCCATGGAAATGAAAGTTTCCACACTGCAAAAAAAAGTAATTTGTTTGGGTCATGATGTAACACACAAAAGAAGAGCACATATTGTGTGAAATACTGTCTGTCTTTTACATGCATATACCTTTGAAATGGTGTACATAAAATTCAACCTGTATTTTTAGGGTTATATAAATAAAAGGCACGATTAAAAATTTATATGTGATGTAACTGTCAACAAATCAGCAAAGTGCCCACATTCCATCAACACTTTACCCAAAATGCAGTCATTCTCACTAATGCATTCTCTAGTGAGAAACATCTTATCACATGGGCATGTGATCTCCTATTTATACTTCTTATGGCAACACCGATTTAACAGTGTTAAAACAGTAAGCAGCCTAGCTAGACAGTAGGCAGCCTTCTAAGACATTTTCTTCTGGCCAAATTCAAAGGCGGCATTGTGAATAATTGTGCAGATAAGGCACAAAAAAAATCACCCAAGATAGTAGATGAAGTCAAGATAAATATGTATTATAAATGCATATAAATTTAATTTAATGCATAAATAAACACTACTGTTCAAAGGTTTTGGGGTCAGTATTTATTTATTTTTTTTATAAATTTACACTTTTTTCAGCAAGAATGCATTAAATTGATCAAGTGACAGCAGATACATTTACATTATTAAAAAAGATTTCTACTTTAGATAAATGCTTTTCTTTTGAACGGTTCCATTCATCAAGGAACCCTGAAAAAATTATAAGAAGAAGAAATGTTTCTTCAAATCTGCATATTAGAATGATTTCTGAAGGATCATGTGACACTGAGGACTGGAGTAATGATGCTGAAAATTCAGATTTGCATCAAAGGAATGAATTACATTTAAAAATATATTAAAAGAGAAAATAGTTATTTTAAATTGAAATAATATTTCACAAAATTACGGTTGTACCGTATTTTTGATCAAATAAATGAAGCCTTGGTGAGCATAAGAGCTTTCTTTCAAAAATATATATTTAAAAAATCTTACTTTTGAGATCTTGACTTTTCAACTCTAGTGAATCTAATCAAAAACTGAGGATAGTTCATCCAAAAATAAATCTTTTGTCATTTAAAAAAAAATGGCAGATCTATTTATTCTTCCCAATTCCCTCTTGCTCACAGCATCTTAAAAATAAGCGCGCACACACACACACACCGTGGGTGTCAGACAGATTGTTTGTTCTAATTAATGAGCTGATCTATGAACCTGCAGAGTGTGGCACCCTCTAAAAACCCCCTGCCCACATACACACCCCCTCTATAAACACACAAACAAGCAAACAGACAAACAGCCGCCGCCTACATATCTGCTTCACCCACTTCATCACAGATTCAAAAACACCACACGACCAAAACTATGTGAACATCCAATTATTCATTAAATAATTTCTAGGTAATTATCCCTGACCCTCTTGGAAAAATGTGACTATTGAAAAAGAAACTGAAAAAGAGCGAGGAAAAGGGTAGTCCTCCTGTACTACTACACCCCAAGAGGAATTAATACACTTACAGCTGCTAAAGGCACTAGGTAAATAGGGCAAAAGTAAGTGTGTGAGTGAGAGTGTGTGTGTTTGAGTGGATAACACCAAGTATATGGGGCAGTGTGTCTGGCAGCCCTGAGGCAGCAAAAACAATATCAACATTGATCTAATTTACTCTAATATGCTCCTCCTCATATTGTGAACGATTTATCGTCAGAACACGATGATTCCTAATGGATTGAGTCCACAAAACTCTATCAACTCCTTTAGAATGAAGGTTATTTTATGCTATTTATTTATATAAATGTGCATTTATATATACGTGGAGGTTTTGATTTTAATTTAGAAGTCCTGATTTGTCCCTGACCAGGCCTGGAAAATTAACATTTTTTAATTCCCTGATATTTCCAATTTGCCCATGACTGTGGAAACTGTGGAAAAATTAGTAATTTTAATTTGCTAATTTTTGTCAGTGAAAAGAAATCACACACTACCATTCAAAGGTTTGGTGTCAGAATGATTTTTAAGTAAATACTATTCTTTCTTTTTTATATATATATTTGTATTTTAATAGGATTCATTAAATTGATCAAAAGTGACAGTAAAGATATTTATGAAGTTACAAAAGATTTCCATTTCAAATAAGTGCTGGAACCTTCTATTTATCAAAGAATCAAAAAGCACCATGGCTTCCACAAAAATATTAAGCAGCACAATTTTTTTAACATTAATAACAAAGAAATGTTTCTTGAGCACCAAATCAGCATATTAGAATGATTTCTGAACCATCATGTGACACTAAAGACTAGAGTAATGGCTGCTGATATATCATATATTTAACTAAATATATTAAAATCGAAAAAAAGCTTTTATATATTCTTTATTTAAAAGCTTTTTATACATATTTATATTTTCAAACTTTCTCTGTACATACACACACACACACACACACACACACACGCATGCAAACAACATTCTGTATGAAGCTTACTCAAACACACTACACAGACACATTTAAGATGATTTATTCTAATACCAAAGCAAAGCAGCAGCTGTTTTTGCACCTCCTGACATGGTGGAAACACATTTCATTTAGTAACTATTTACACAACTTGTTGACAAACAGCTTGACTATTGATTTATTGGCAAAATAAGTTACAGCATACGATCCAACACAGATCTGCCAGAACACAAGGTGGTCTCCCTGGAAACTGTTTATCTATAAACCTCAACACAGACGATGCTTGATAATGACCTGTTTGCTATCACCACTGCAGAGAGAGAGAGAGAGAGAGAGAGA
>NW_015505801.1:440403-447489 GCF_001515645.1 Sinocyclocheilus grahami | reverse complement strand
CAGGAAAGGAGAGAGAGAGAGAGAGAGAGAGAGAGAGAGAGAGAGAGAGAGAATGTGAACTCAAAGCCATATCTGTATGGAAAACCCTTTCTGGGAACCAAGGTTCCACTTCGAAGCCATGACTAAATATAGCCCGAAACATCCAGCCAAACACTCTGAATATGGTCTGCCTCTCTCTTTCACACACAATGTTGTCAGTAGAGCTTTTCAAAGCTGTGTCATGATAAAAACTAATTAAACAACATGACTATGCTTCTGGAGTCTGGTGACCTGCTTTAATCTGCACTGGGAACGTCAGACGTAACCGCTGGTCTGGGAGCAGCGTATCTGGCCATGTTATTCCGATGTGAGCATGAGAAACTGTGTCAGGCTGATTTCAGATCAGTCGTGAAACATCAATATCCCTGATTCATGCTATTCAAAGCTGATTTACTATAACCGGACTCCTGTTAACAGATTAGGCATCTATTCAGGGCCACGCAACTGTGTGAATTTCCAAATATCAAGCAAAATATCCCAATACACGCTCTCTCTTTTTGGCTGCACGTCGCAGGAGGGCTTCTGGGTTTCCCCCTGTGTTGTCCTGTGATGGATCGTGGATGGTATTTTCCATTCCTGCAGGTCCCAGTCACGCAAACCCCCTTGCTATCGCTCTCTCTCTCTCTCTCTCTCTCACACACACACATAAAGCTCAGTGACAGAACGTCCTTGGATGCTGACACAGGAGTCAAGTGACCCCGAGATTACCAAGTCTGGCAGACGCACACTGACGTGTGACAGTCACTCAGGAAAATTAATGGTCCTGGAATAAAGCCACAGAAGGGGAGAGAGAAAGATTAGGGAGGTGTGGAATAACCCCTGAGCCATAATTTTGACAGCTCTGACATCAGAGGTGAACCATAATGAACCATAATTCAGAAAGCATAATGTGACATCCATACATGGACTCACAGATGACTCGTACAATCACACTAACATCTCTTTGAACTACCAATATATGCTGTAATGCTGAGCTAATATATATATATATATATATATATATTTCTCTTAATTAACAGTTTTAGATAAAAAAAACTTATTTTGCTTTTCCAGTACAGGGATGAAAAGAGATCATCTGAGGGGTCAAATGTCATATGCTACTATGACCTAGACCTGAACACCTGCTAGGTTTGCTCTTTGCCATCAGATTATCATGATGTCAGCTATGGTACGCTGCAGGATTTACAGACAATGAAAACATCTGGACTGCAACCCAAAGCCTCTGCTGAGTTGCCATTGAATTTACCAAAAGAGTGAATCATAACTTTAAAATATGACACTCTGAATCTTTTACAATCTTGAAATGAGTTTTTAGCATTATCTGCTGAAAATAAGATTAGCACAGTGGCTTATTTTGACCTCTGACCTCAGTTAAGACTATGCTGACACTTCCCTTGAGCTTTGCCAAATAAGGGTGACAAAACAAGTGTTATAAATGTGTGTGTGTGTGTGTGTGTGTGTGTGTGTGAGAGAGAGAGAGAGAGAGTGTGTGTGTCAAAATCAGGCAAGTGTCTCAGATGCAACATTACTCACAGAAACCTCAGAGCCAGTTAGCATTTGTACTGCAAATAACATATACAAACTAGTGCAACTAAAATGGACTATTGAGTTGACTACAGTTATATACTACAGTACATTAATATATATATATTTGTAATGTTATGGCCACTCGAACAATTCTGATCCCCCCCCCCCCCAAGAAATTTAAATGCCAATTTCCTATATTATATCTCAGGATGAAAAATGACTGTGACTGTGTATATTTATTTTAAATTATTAATTCTTCTAAATTAACTTAATTAAATTAACAGGTCTTATTACATCTTACACATTTTATTTGCCTAAAAATAACTTCTTATTTGCTTTAAAATAACGTTACAGCCTAAGTTTGATTCCACAGCCTCTGCAGACACACAGGAATGCGGATTTGAATGAACATGTTAACATTGAACACCGACTTTAAATACCAATATATACACAAATAACCAGTTCAGTATAAAGCTGTTGGCTCTCTGAACTCCTGATAGTGTGTCCTCTTGAGAAGAGGGAAATCAAATGGGATGAGCTTGTTTTCGCTTATAATTAAGATTTCAGCGCTCACAATCTGGGCACTAATACGAATCAAAGCAGACTGGGAAATCTGCTCAGTGATGGCAGCTGCCAAACATAAAACTAAAATCTGTTTGCCGTGTACACACACACACAAACACACACACACACACATAAAATACTCAGCTGTTCCAAAACCAGGATGTTCACAGTTCATTATAATGTGTTTCTGTGTATGAAACAGAAAGGAACATAAATAGACCATTTGGCTGGGTTTGGACATCTCGAACAGCAAAGCTGAAAGCAAGTCAGTCATTTTTTCTCATTCTTTTGCTTTTTTCCTAACAAAACCTGACTGAAGCTTAGCAGATGCAGTGAGAAAACACAAGGCTAATTTAGGAAACCTTCACTGTTCTCAGATTTAATAAGTAGGAAATCATTTTTATAATAATCCCCAACACAGAGAAACTCTAAAACAAACCACACGTCTGCTATAAACGAAAACAACTGTAAAATCGTATTAAAAAAAACCCCACCATGGTACCAAGATAAATAGCATAGTGCTCGTTGCATGGTTCATGAATTTCAGTAACTGATACCATCACTGTATCATCACCATCACATTTATGCTGTATTTTAATGGTAATACCATGGTATTTTTGTCTAAAGTGACTGCAATACTACTAGAAGTATATCAGAGTAAACTTTGGTAGCTTTTGGCACGAAGGCTCTGCTAAACCCCCCTCAGCAGGATGAGTCATGCTCGCCCTCCAGCAACCACTGTGATCCAGTTTCTATAGAAACCTGTTGCTATGGAAACACCTCTTTCTCAAAAGCCATGCGGGGATGCACAAACACTAGCACAGGTGACTTGGGCAAATCAGACAGGATTTTAATAAGATAATCAAGTCGGGTCTGTTTCTAAAGATCCCATCGCATGAAATGTCAGTACAAACAGTTATCTGCATAACGCTTCCTCTTCTGTGAATAGTGTGGAGGGCCGCATCATACCCTCAGAATTGTGATATAAAATCTATTAAAAGCAATATAATTTTTGAAAAAGTATGCTTGGCCATGCAAAACTCTTGCACAATATATGGTGTTGTGGGTGTTTTTTTGAAAGTTGCTACATGGTTGCAAAGGGGTTTTGGGTAATTGCAAGGTGCTTGCTTATACTATCAATACTTACTACTAGTCTGAGTCTCTATGGTATTCTGGTCTCTATGGTATTTTTTTGGACTATTTTATTGTTTGTATCCCCTTAAAAAACAAACTACCATGGTACTGTAATTGGTAACAGATGCTACTACTAAGAAGCACTAATGTTCAAAAGTTTGGGGTCAGAAACTAATATTTTCATTCAGCAGGAATGCATTCAATTCCTCAAAAGCGACAGTAAAAACATTAATGTTATTTTTATTTCAAATAAATACTGCTCTTTTGAACTTACTACTGCATTCATCAAAAAATACTGAAAAAAGTATCACAACTTTAACAAAAATTAAGCAGCACTTTTTCAACTGATAATAATTATTAATAAATGTTTTTTGTGCAACAAATCAGAATAATGATTTATGAAACATCATGTGACACTAAAGACTGCAGTAATTATGCTGAAAATTCACAGGAATAAATTATTTTTTAAAAAATATTAAAATAGAACACAGTAAAATAAAGTGTAACCGAAACATTTTTTCATGTGCAAGACTAAACAATCCATAAAGTAATACTTATTGATTAAACTTATAAAAAAGTACTAAACTGTGTCATGGTAGTACCATGTTTTTTTACACCATTAATTATAGTGCTGCTATTCTTTTATATTGTGCAAGTACCTTGGAGTACTATGTATATACCATGGTATATATCAAAGTGCTTCTATCTGATACCAACATTGAGTCACGGTACCACCACAATACTTTTTGCAATGGTATGCCATTATATATTTTACATGGTACTCAAAAAATACCATGGTATTAACATGGTACATGTCCAAATAAACAGTTATACACAACACTTTTAGAAAGTGATTTACAGATTTATAAAAAAAAAAATCTCTTTTTGAAAAATCAATAAGATCTGAAAAGACTTGAAAGAAACTCCAGGAGCCCACAAAAGTACAGCTCTAATGTAAAAAGTACACTTATATCAGCTGCCTGTAGAGAGCCAGAGATCAAATCACTGTGCTGCCATCTTCACCTTGTGCAATGAAAGTGAGGCTCAGTCAACCTTATTTGACATGAGGCCCTCTGGAGAAAGCAGAGACGCTTTGAGAGGATTCAGAAAGCATAATGTGTACATGTGTGTGCTTGTCTGAATGTGTGCATGGTGTCCTTAAAAATTAAGAGCAAAGAGCAAAAAAAATCTCATTGAAATTCTGGTCACTGCTGCCAGCTCTTCGTACACTAAATATTATGTAACCAGAAAATAATACGGATACATCTGCCACCCCCCTGCACTGAGACGGACCGGCTGAGGCAGTTACATAAACTCAGATACCTGTACTCACCAACTGTGACTCTGTCCTGTCTCACTGGCTCTCAGTCTGGCTGTGAAGGCACTAGAGAGTGGGCAGGTGGGAAGGGAGTGAGCAGTGTTTGGTTAGTGGGAGTGGGTGTGAGGTAGACCGAGGTAATGCGAGGCATGAGGCGATTGTGAAGAAGTATGCAAGGTTTGATGATGTTCAGATCCCCCGAGTATCATCTGGTTATTTTTACCATGTTTTCTTCTTTATATGTTCTTATTATGTGCTTTTGCTTTCCACCTGGCAGATAATGAAATCCCATATACTAAATGAAGATTGAAAGACAGACTCAAGCCAATATCTACTGACTACAATATCACAGAGAAGTGGGAACACCTGAGCAACCACCCAAAAAAAAAAAAACCTACAATTGTGTTTCTGAACAGGAAAAAAAACACTTGATATTTTCTTCCAGAAATAAAAAAATAAATAAAAGTTGAAGTGAGGCTGGATGAAACACTTCTGACATGAAATCATTTTGGAAATTTCTATGTTGAATTGAAAACCATTTTTCCTAATTATTTTACAAATTATATTAAGCTTTTATGACCCCATATTCATTGAAAAACTTGGTGAGGAATATTTGTACCAAATGTAAAAAATATAGAAAAAATATAATAATAATAATAATTAAATAAATTGGAATTTTAATTCAAGTCAAAATGTTGAAAAAAAGAGCTGAAAAAAAAATTGTGATAACCTACAGGATCCAAAATATACACTTTCCCTTATAAATTACAAACTACTCTTCAAAAGTTTTGGGTTCAGTAAGATTTTTTTTTTTAAATAAATTATTTTTTTTTATTCAGCAAGGACATTAATTTAATCAAAAGTGACAGTAAATACATTTAAAGTGGTACAAAGGATATTTGTTCAATTTAAAAAAAAATGTTACTATGTATTTTTAAAGAGTCCTGAAAAATCTCAGTTTGCGCAACAATATTAAGCAGCACAACTGTTTTCAACATTGATAATAATAAGAAAGGTTTCTTGATCCTTAAATCAGCATATTTGAATAATTTCTGAAGGATCATGTGATACTGAAGACTGGAGTAATGATGCTGAAAATTCAGCTTTGCATCACAGGAATAAATTACATTTTAAAATACATTTAAATATAAAGCAGTTATTTTAAATAATGTTACCTTTCGTATTTTTGATAAATAAATGCAGCCTTGGTAAGCATAACTGACTTCTTTCAAAAATATTTTAAAATATTACTGACCCCAAAACTTTTAACGTGTATATATTAACCTAAATCTTGATGCTGATGGAAAAAAAGCTCACAGCAACATTTTATGTGTCAACTACCCATGTACACTTGTGTGTGTTTTCCTTATTTTTCTCCATGAGAGTGTGTAGGCTCAAAATCCCACAGGAGCCTCTTTTAAACACACAATCTTAGGCTTACTCCTGTTCTCTCTCATCGATCAGAGCACTAGCGATGCTTGTCAGGCTTCCTCCCATTCACCTGCATCCCGCAGGCTACCCATCACCATGGGAACAGCCAAGGTGAATGAGCAGAGGTCATGAACGACTGGTTCAGCCCCATGCGCAGTCAGCTGGGTCTCAGAACGGCCCGCCTGAACGTGGAAAGTTAAAGCTCCCATCTCAGACACAGCATGGAAGGTTTTTTTTCCGCTGCATCATTTGCAAGTCTACAGAGAAAACATACTCACTCTTATTAGCAAGCAAATACACACAACTCACTCAGCATGCAGCTCAGCTTTCCCCTGAGAGAAAGAACAAGAGAGCGAGAGAGAGAGAAGGAGAGGATGGTGACCTTGGCCAGGCCTTTAATGAGATGGAAAACTCCAGAAAATCTGTTTCTACTCCACACTCAACAGTCTCTAAACTACAATACACTCTGTCAGCATGATTCTGATGAGGAGAGTTGAATGTGTGTGTGTGTTATGTGAGAGACAGATAAGCTATTTTTCCACAATAATATAGGTGACTGTCGCTGGCTAAGGTTGTTAGCATGTGGAACAGAGATTAGTGAGCTATCTCTGTATTTGTGTTTGAGAGGGAGGACAGTGCAGTAAATGTTTTTTTTTTTATTCCACTCAACAACTCTGAGTAATGGCCCCAGCAGTGGACGGGTGTGGTTTGGTAGGGAGGTTGTCAAATCAATTTTAATGTTAGACACATGTCTCAAGTGTGAGGTTGTGCACCTTGACACACACTCACACACAAACACAGAGTGCCATCTGGGAAAGTAAAATAACAAAACAAAACAAAAAACAATGCAACACAATAAAATAAAAACAACAAAAACAACACAAAAATAAATAAATAAAACAAAATAGGGACAAATGAAAATATTTGAACACTGAAAGAAAAAGATTAAAAACTGACAATAAAATCAGTTTAAGCCTAAGTAGGAAAATTACTAAAACTGAATTAAAAAATAAAACAATAAAAAGTAATAAAATGACAAAAAAAAGGCATTAAACGCATATATATATACACAC
>NW_015505801.1:390652-439836 GCF_001515645.1 Sinocyclocheilus grahami | reverse complement strand
ATATATATATATATATATATATATATATATATATATATATATATATAAAATCTAACCCAGGAAGTGTGAATGAGCCAATCAGAAAGAGGCACTGCTGTTATAGGAACAACTATAATAATTTTATATATATTTCATATATTTACTAGTGTAGCAGATACTTCACCAGCGCCCTGTGAAATAAACATGAACATTATTTCCTGTCTGCTGCCAATAATGTCACAGCTCAGGATAGTTGCTGATGAAGGTTTTGGGACTGTGCACGTTCTTATGACATAATTTTCCAACAGCTCCAGAGTAGTCACATGACATTTACAGCTCAGCGATTGGCTCAAAAACAACTGTGTCAACTGTGTGCAGAGTGCTGAGCAACTTCCACTGAAATTAACAGGAATGCTAATGGACTTTCTCCAGGTCGACCTCCTAGAGACTAAAGGACAAACATGACACTTTATAACAATCTGTCTATATAGGATGAATTGATATGATGCGTTAATAAATAGCTTCATGTTTTCAACACCTTTACTCTTTCATCATCATACTTTTCTGCTTAGCATTCAATTCTAATCTGCTCTGCATACTCAGCAACTCCCTATGCACAGAGAAAAGAGAGACCAAGCAACTATTTTGATGACACTTATCTACAAAATTTGATGAGCACTTGGAAAAACACACACACATCCTTCATGACTAAGTTTACTGCCGATGCCTTCATTCTCAGCTTCAGTGGGCAGAGTCTGTAGTCCTAAAACCCTATTAGACATCATGACTGAACAGAGAAACACTTCTTTCTCTGTGTTTCTTTCGCTGTATGAAACTCACCGCCAACTCTAGTGCAGCTGCTGCTGATGCAATATCAGGAAAGTTCATCTGTGTGCTAATATTCGGCTTTGACTCACAATGTTTACACAAACAGCCCATTCAAACTAATGATCGCATCAGAAAACCTCAATGAACTACCAAATTACTGCACTAAATACACACACTCACGTCTCTCTGGAACCCTCACTGTAATCCTAACCGCTGTCATAAATTAGTATTTGTCTAATAATTTGACGCAAGCCTGCTTTGTTTTCTTCATATGGATTTAAGCTGGTATGTTCTGATTGGCTGGAGAGGCTTGACATCATCGAAGGGGCAACTGTAATCACAACAACAATGATGACATCATACTTAAAACCACTTCCATTTGGCAGATTACACACACAGACCTGGGGCCTGTACGATGATGGTAGATGAACAAATTCAGAGTTACGGGATTAGTTTCGAGTTGACAAAAACAAACCACTCCAATCCGGCTTTGTTGGTACCATGATGCTGATCATGGTTTTGAGGCTTTGATCCTGAGTTTGTGGAGCGCGTGCACATGAATGTGTGACATCATTGGCGAACAGCCAATCACGAGCCTTGGTTAAAGGTTTTGCTAAAGGTTAAGAGATTGAAGAATATGATGAATTTAAATGCATTTACAATGAAAAAAGTACTTGTTCATGAAAGAGGACAAATAAAAGTAATTATCTTGCTCAGTCACAAGTGAAACTTAAGTTAGTTTATATAGTTGGAAATACACAGCAATAGAGACTCGAACATAAGGTCACGTAGTCATTTTAAAAAGCGTTATCTATTGATTCTACAGCTTATTTGTATTACATACGATCTGTATATATTAACATTCATTTAAAATAAATGATTTATAATAACTGTTAAACTAAAATTGCTTGTGTGTAATGGATTAATAATAATATAAATCATATAAAATAAGTCTAAGTAATTATCATTAAAGCCAGACAATTTTTTTTTAGTACTATAGTGACCTTTAATTTGGAGCAAGAGAAACTAGGGGAGTGACTTTTTTGTGTCACACATGTGTCACTTCTCACATCTGATTGGTCCAGTTTCAGTTTGAGATCTCTAACTCAGAACGTACCCTGCCCCGGAGCAGGTTAGCCGTGGAGTGTAAATTACCATGGCAATGAACACCACTAAAAGCCAAGCCACTTTCATGGTACCCAAAAACCAGGATTGGTGCAAACTAAACTGAAACTTACCTGGCTAGCCAGCTAATCCGGCTTCATGGTACAGGCCCCTGATATTGCCCTACAAGATTATTGATGCCACACAGACACACATGCACTATTATTGTATTATTATTTTCTTCTCTGGACATGGTACCGTGGTACTTTGATGTATCTCATCAAACTGAAATTCTAGTACCATGGTTATTTAACATTATAAACAAAAAAACTCAACCAAAAAAGAACTGTGGCGGTACCATGGTACATATGGTAACACTAAGGTACATTAAAATGCACCATAGTACAGAATTTAATGTACCACGGTTTTTACTCCATGGTACACCCTAGACTACCATAGTGATACCATTTAAAAAAATTCATAACATGATATTACTAGCAAAAGTTTCTAAAAACCATGATATTACCATGAAATTGTGTCTAAAAACATGGTAATATTTACGTATAGGGAATGTTTTGAAAGAAGTGTCTTTTGCTCACCAAGACTGCATTTATTTTGATAAAATACAGTAAAAATAGTAATACTGTGAAATATTATTACTATTGAAAATAACTGTTTTCTATTTTAACATATTTTAAAATTATTATAAATATGATAAATTATTCCTGTGATGGCAAAGCTGAATTTTCAGCATCATTACTCCAGTCTTCAGTGTCACATGATCCTTCAGGAATTATTCTAATATGCTGATTTGGTCAAGAAACATTTCTGATTATTATCAATGCTGATAACAGTTGGGCTGATTAATATTTTTGTGAAAAAAAAAGTAATACATTTTTTCAGGATTTTTTGATGAATAGAAAGTTCAAAACAGCCTTCATTTGAAATAGAAATCGTAACAATATTAATGATCAATGTAATATGGCCATACATACACACACACACACACACACACGCATATATATATATACCCAAAACTTTTGAACAGTAGTATATGTTAATACCATGGTATTTTTTGAATGGGGGACCGTAAAAAAATTTATTCCAGTAGCAATACATAAAGAACAATGAAGAGTATAAACTAAAAAATAATGGCCCTACAGTTGGAATTGCATTGAAAGAGCTGTAAGAGAGCAAGAGAGATGCTGCTATAATCCATTCGTGCAGAACGTGAGGCAGCACCTCCCTGAAAACTGGACAGAACCTGCTCTGACTGTACACACTGTGCCCAGCTCCAACATCAAGAGAAACTGTCGTCTTCTCTCTGTCTCTCGTCCTGTCTATCTGTCTCTCGTTGGCTCTAATTAATGGTGGCCCCCTCCCAGTAGGCATCAGTGTTTCCATAGCAACTTGCTCTGCAGTCAATACTAGCCTCTCGTCTCCATGGTAACAGTGAGTCGGGATGCGAGAGGTTCTGTCTCTGTGATTTGGGCTGCAGTGTGTGGGAGAGGCTTGCATACACACACACAAACACATGTAAACAAACATCCACTAACACTCCATACCAGCTAAAACAATCCACACGACCTCTACTAACAAATTTGACTAGATAAATGGCCACAGACACAAACCCATTAAAACTATTTCCATTTGAACAAAACCCATACATTAATCAGTAACTATCCAACAGATACCCTGTGTCTTACTTAAACGTTCCATGGCATTACACTGTAAAAATATATACAGTATTTTTTGTATCTGTAGATAAGATTATCGGAGTATGTTTTACAAGAAAATACCATTTCAGCTTTTCTACTTCAAAATGTCATGTTTAATTAAATTTGTTGCTTGCTGTTTGTTTGTATTTGTGAAATTTACTAGCATTTTCTGAGTGAAAATTACTTCTACACCATTTTTTTTTCAGTGTGCCAGAAAAACATAATGCTTAAAAACAGTATTACCGCCTTTATATTCTTTAAATCAACCTAACTGTAATGTTTAAATACAATAGTGTATGAATATGTTATTAATACAGTACTATGGTATACATCAAAGCCCACAATGTCAATAATATGTAGAAATTGAAAAATTACTTAAGGTTCAAAGCTGTAATCTGTAATCTAACATCAAAATAATTAAATATTAATTCATAAGAATTCTTGTGATTTTAGACTCCTATTCACTATAGGAAACATTTGATTATTGGAAAGCAAATTCAGTCTTTGTGTGCTAGTTATTTCTTATCACACACAAAGGAAAAGTACACACACACACACACACACGCATATATATATATACCCAAAACTTTTGAACAGTAGTATATGTTAATACCATGGTATTTTTTGAATGGGGGACCGTAAAAAAATTTATTCCAGTAGCAATACATAAAGAACAATGAAGAGTATAAACTAAAAAATAATGGCCCTACAGTTGGAATTGCATTGAAAGAGCTGTAAGAGAGCAAGAGAGATGCTGCTATAATCCATTCGTGCAGAACGTGAGGCAGCACCTCCCTGAAAACTGGACAGAACCTGCTCTGACTGTACACACTGTGCCCAGCTCCAACATCAAGAGAAACTGTCGTCTTCTCTCTGTCTCTCGTCCTGTCTATCTGTCTCTCGTTGGCTCTAATTAATGGTGGCCCCCTCCCAGTAGGCATCAGTGTTTCCATAGCAACTTGCTCTGCAGTCAATACTAGCCTCTCGTCTCCATGGTAACAGTGAGTCGGGATGCGAGAGGTTCTGTCTCTGTGATTTGGGCTGCAGTGTGTGGGAGAGGCTTGCATACACACACACAAACACATGTAAACAAACATCCACTAACACTCCATACCAGCTAAAACAATCCACACGACCTCTACTAACAAATTTGACTAGATAAATGGCCACAGACACAAACCCATTAAAACTATTTCCATTTGAACAAAACCCATACATTAATCAGTAACTATCCAACAGATACCCTGTGTCTTACTTAAACGTTCCATGGCATTACACTGTAAAAATATATACAGTATTTTTTGTATCTGTAGATAAGATTATCGGAGTATGTTTTACAAGAAAATACCATTTCAGCTTTTCTACTTCAAAATGTCATGTTTAATTAAATTTGTTGCTTGCTGTTTGTTTGTATTTGTGAAATTTACTAGCATTTTCTGAGTGAAAATTACTTCTACACCATTTTTTTTCAGTGTGCCAGAAAAACATAATGCTTAAAAACAGTATTACCGCCTTTATATTCTTTAAATCAACCTAACTGTAATGTTTAAATACAATAGTGTATGAATATGTTATTAATACAGTACTATGGTATACATCAAAGCCCACAATGTCAATAATATGTAGAAATTGAAAAATTACTTAAGGTTCAAAGCTGTAATCTGTAATCTAACATCAAAATAATTAAATATTAATTCATAAGAATTCTTGTGATTTTAGACTCCTATTCATTATAGGAAACATTTGATTATTGGAAAGCAAATTCAGTCTTTGTGTGCTAGTTATTTCTTATCACACACAAAGGAAAAGTACAATGAACAGGAAAAAATTAGCTGACATGCCAAGTAATTCTTCTTAACCAGGTGCTGAAGGGATGACAGGAGGGAAAATAAGAGAAAAGAAACGAGTGATTTTGTCCTTTCATGAGTGGAGATAAATCCTGAATGAAGGATTAAAGCAGTAAAGCCCTGAAAAAAAGAAAACCCGAGTAGGAAAAGAAAGAGGAGAGACAGATAAGATGGAGAGAGACAGAGGGGACAAAAGAGGAAATCAGAGTGGTGAGATAAATGAGAATGTGTGTGTGTGTGTGTGTGTGTGTTATCTAGAAATATAATGAGCACTTGAGCCATCTTACGGGCTAATCGGCAATCAAAACACGAGGATCTGCAATGACCATCAAACTAGCCCGGAAATAGAGAAAAAGTGTGTGCAGATGAGTGTGTATGAGTTAAACAGTTGTTAATGCACATGCTGATTTGCACATACTTGACTTTTAGGAAGGTGAAGTGTTTGTACAGAGAAGATGTGCTAAACAAAACTCAGAGGGAAATTTATTTGCTTTGTGGCGCAAAAGTTGCTCTTTCACAGCTCATGAACCTAACTGATTCCTCAGTTATATTTAAACAAACTGTGTTTCATATGTTTAAGGGGTCCTTTTAAATGAGAAACAAATTAGAAAAGCATTGACTTTCAGTAATAAGAAGCTAATGTGACTAGCATATGTGACAATGCAATTTGTGACTGCAGATATGACAAATGTGAGCAGTGTAAGACATGGTGAGATATTTAATATACAGTATATAATGTAATAAAAACTTGCAATTGATGAATTCACGCATACATTCAAAAATGAAAAATATATAATATGTAATATACACTGCATTTAGAAAAAATTTGGTTCTCTAAAGTTACTTTTCTAGCTAACCAACAAGCCATGGACACTGATTAGCTTAAGGTAAATAATCCTAAGCTAAATGTAATGTGAACGGACATCATTTAAAAGCTACTGATTTCTTTCAGTGGTTGAAACACTGATTGATCGATTATATATTTCAACACCTTCCAGATGCTGAATTTTCAGTGGATCACTATATCACGGAGTACAGTGGATTACATTAACATATTCCTCCATTTGACTTTGCCTAGTTGTGTTTGGCCTTGAAGTCCTCAACCAAATGCACAATCTAAAATTAGTCTCAAGCTCATTCTAGGACTGAAGTGAAACGTTACTGAACTGCTGCACCTTCTATGAGCTAAGAACTCAAAGCAGACTTTGTTTTCAGGCCTGGATTCTTCTTTAAATGTGTACACTGACACTCACGTTGTTAAATTTGTCCTTGGGTCTGAATAATGCCTAAGATCTAGCCAGTTTCATCTCTTAACAAATGAAGTGTTGTTATTCATGAAGAGGGAGGATTTTAGCACTTGGTGCTGGTACAGTGATCAGATGATTTTGAAATATGGCTAAACTGACTTCAGATTCAAATATGTTTTTTCCTTTAAATGTTTCATATCAAAAACATAGCATGTTTTTTTTAATTCCATACATGTACAATGATCAAAATAAATGAGTATATCCACATCGACTTTGAAAAGGAGGAGAAAACACTGCCTCATCTGCTGTTGATGTCCACAGCGGTGTGTCCAAACAAACTCTACAATATCTGGTGCAAATAGAGAACCATATGGTTATCAATTTGGTTTAGCCATGGAGAGGTTGCAAGCCCTGATCCTTAAAAACTATGAACAAAACTTTAAAAAAAGTAAAGTAAAATGAATCCCAGACTACATTAAATACAGATTCACATGCAACAATGAAAAAAATGCACAATGTTTTGTGCAGTGAATTATTAGCTGCCAAGAACATGCAAACATAATTATGATCATTTTGGTCACCTAACATCCTAGGTCACCACTCAGAATATAATCTGGTTCCTGAAGCAAATCCTACTGAATACAGCTAATTATAAATATTAAATGTCAACTGTGCTGATGGTCTCAAATTGTGTTCAGATTTGCTCATATACTGATATCTGCAATCAAAAGAGATTTCATTATGAATTTAATAATTTCTCATCAAATGCTTCCAAATTTGAAAAGGCCAAATTATCTGCATGAATTTTACAGCTCTATACTCCAAGGGGCCATTCACACATAATGCATTTTTGAATATAAAATCCCAAGATGCATTGTCTAGAAATGAGTTTATGAAAAGATGAAATACTTTTAATTTGAGCACTGTGTCTTTATAATGCCATATGACGGTTAAACATTTCCATCTAGAACGTTTACACAGAAAAACAATGGAAAAGCAGTGCAGTAGAATGGAAAATGGGGGTTTGTTTGTTTTTGAGGAAAATGATCTGAGCTCGTATCTAAAGTAACAAATAAAAACATTCCTGAACTATTAGCTATGAAAGAGCAATCTCTGAGCAATAAACATTTTCCTCAGGGAGTAGATCTGAAGGTCTGGACACACACACACACCATAAGTGGTGCATTGCATCTCACATCTATGATAAACCACTGGAAACAATAACATCACACTTCAAATGCAGATATTTGTTTACATGCTATATATGTGTGCGTGTGTGAGCGGCCGAGTGGACATACTGTCATCCTTCTGCGTTTGGAATGAGAGGTGAATGTATGAGGAGAGAAACACAGCTTGTCTAATCTGCCTCAGGCACGCACACACACACACACACACACATACACGCACACACACAAACAGAAATAGTGTTTCTCTGTCCTACTGTCCATATGCCTCTCTTTTCCACTACACTAAATAGCTTTCATTTTCTTTACTTGGCCTATAATAATGCCTCCATTTTGCATTTTCTCCATCTGCTCTCTTCTTTTCTTTTTTCAGTCTGTCTGTAGAATATCCTTCTTAATTTCTACATCTACACTGAAATGCATTGGAAGGACACCATTTAAAGGAGCCATATCATTCTTTTGAGTTCAGTGTAAAATGCAGACAAAATCTAACGCAATGATTTTCAACTGGAGGGTCAGAGAACCCCAAAAAAAATGCTGAATGCAGAAAATACAATGCAACTAACCATATAATTGTGCATAATTGGGGAAAAAAATATTAAGAGAATTATTAACAATTGAAAAAAAGTGGTTTGAGTTAAGCACAGTGTTTTTTTCTATTTGTTTATCATTCTATTGTTCTGTCTGTATATCAATCCATCCGTCCGTCATTCTATCATTCTGTTCATCCATCCATCCATCGTTCCATCATTCTTTGTCTATCGATTCATCATCCATCCACCCACCCATCCATCCATGTCTTGTTCTGTCATTTTGTCTATCTGTCTATCCATACATCCATCTATTGTTCTGTCTATCTATCCATCCATCCATCCATTGTTCTATCATTCTCTCTTTCTACCCCAGCCACCCCTCCATCCATCTATCTGTTGTTCTATTGTTTTGTCTGTCTATCCATCCATCCTTCTGTCCTTCTGTCGTTCTCACTGGCTGTTTATCCATCCATCTGTCATTTTATCATTCTGTCTGTCCAACCATCCATTCATGCATCCATCCATCCTTCCATCTATCATTCTGTCTGTCTGTCAATCCATATATCTTGTTTATCATTCTATTGTTCTGTCTGTATATCAATCCATCCGTCCGTCATTCTATCATTCTGTTCATCCATCCATCCATCCATCGTTCCATCATTCTTTGTCTATCGATTCATCATCCATCCACCCACCCATCCATCCATCCATGTCTTGTTCTGTCATTTTGTCTATCTGTCTATCCATACATCCATCTATTGTTCTGTCTATCTATCCATCCATCCATCCATTGTTCTATCATTCTCTCTTTCTACCCCATCCACCCCTCCATCCATCTATCTGTTGTTCTATTGTTTTGTCTGTCTATCCATCCATCCTTCTGTCCTTCTGTCGTTCTCACTGGCTGTTTATCCATCCATCTGTCATTTTATCATTCTGTCTGTCCAACCATCCATTCATGCATCCATCCATCCATCCTTCCATCTATCATTCTGTCTGTCTGTCAATCCATATATCTAAGACCATCACATCCCAAATTTAATTTCGCAGTGTCTGATTGATATGAGCAGCGTTCTGACTGTCTGAGACCAAGAAATCATGACTGCAGTATTACATAACTCCAGCTCTTGTTAGAACACTGCTGTGTATGTTTGATACTAACAAGGGAGCTATCAACACTGTGATGAGCTGACAGCTAAATGAGCTCACCCACATGGACAGCAGCATAAAAAGCTCATCTTTTTTTTTTTTTTTTAAAGCATACTGTTAGATTTTGTATAAAAGCGTGTATTTACTTACATGGTCAGGAAAGAGACCATGAAAACATTATATATTTGATAAATTAAAACATTTAATTGATACTGAAGTAAAACGCATACATTTTACTTTAAAGCCATGTTTTTTTATGTCTGCTTTCACTTACTACCATAATGTCTTTGAATTATCTTTCTCAATTCAAATCTGTTCTTTTAATCTATTATGGGACTTTTTCTCTGCAAATACTGGCATCGGCATATCATGTAATATATATAATTAAAATGTATAATCAATTGACAACCCTGTTATTTTATCACCAGTCCTCAGTAAAAAGCAAAGAAATCTGATAAGATGCTCATTCTCTCGATCATCGCTCTCTACTCTTTCTCTCATTTACTTTTCCGAGTGAATGTAAGAGCCAGAGGGCAAAGAAAGGAGAGGGAAAATGAAGAAAACGACCAGACAGAAAATGAGAGTTGATGTGCAATTTTAGCATCCAATCCGCAGCCACCCTCCTCAGCTGCTTCCCTCTCTCTCTGTTGAAGTATTATGTAACCGGGCCCTAGGCATGGTAATTAGGAAGCTTTAGTATTAGCTAAGACCAAAGACAAGAGCAAAGGAACAGTAAGAGACTCGGAGTGTGTGTGGGCATCCTTAACCACTTTCATAAGGTTGAGCCATTAGCAACCTTTTTTTTTTTTTTTTGATGTATCTTAGATTTTCTTTAAGACAGCACTGAACTTCAATACTCCTCACCTGTGAGTGTGGGTATGCAAATTACAGGTAACACTAATAGTGTGTGTCTGATACATTAAATTTGGCACACAATATTTACAAATCTATTCTTTTCATCAGGGAAAAGCAAATATTTCTGTACCCACCAAAAGTGCAACAGGTGCAGTTTGAAAAACGGCAGTGGAAGAGCCAATACAAGTCAAGTCAAGTCAAGTCACCTTTATTTATATAGCGCTTTTAACAATACAGATTGTGACAAAGCAACTGAACAGCATTAATTAGGAAAATAGTGTCAATAATGCAAAATGACAATAGTAAACACTCATTTTTCAGTTAAAGACAGTTCATCATTGAATTCAGTGATGTCAACATCCAGCTCAGTTTAAATAATATCTTTGCAATTATGTCAACGATATCGCCGGAAATGAAGTGTCCCCAACTAAGCAAGCCAGAGGCGACAATACAGAAATCAATCAATAAAATGTAGTGTTGATAATTATCAAATTATTGTTTGAATTAAATACTAATGTAAAAATGGCAAACACAAATTATAATTTTATTATTAATGTTGTCAAAGCTTCAATATTTTAAGTAGGTAAATTTAGGAAAATACAAGACTAGATTCCAGTAACTAGACAACTTTATACACTCCTTTAATTAACACAAACACAAAACCATATAACAAACTCTTGTGTACTATAGCGGCTTTTGCTAAAAAGCCTGGAAGTACTGGATGGTTGGTAAAATTGCAAAATATTATGGTGTGGGTTAGTCTGTAGAAAATACAATTAACCTTATAAAAAGAAATGTCTATGATAAATCCTCATTCAGACAGCTAGGTAAACGTGTGAGAAGGACAGACTGAAGACTTGTTTGTACTCTGTAGGGTCAGCAGAGTGAATCCACACAATATCAGACATAGCTCTCACTTCTTCACCACAGACAAGTGTGACACTCACTGAAGCAATCTGTGTGTGTGTGTGTGTGTGTGTGTGTTTGAGGAGGGAGCTCTGTGTGTGCAGACACCGTTTCTATGGAAACGGATGTGGGTGATTCATGGAGCGTGTCAGGCTGAAAAATAAATCTCACACCTTACATGAGTGTGTGTGTGTGATAGAGAGACAGAGTGGGCATGGTGATGGTTTAATGTTTTTGAGTGTTTAAGAGTGTTTTAATATGCCAGAGTGTTATGAATGTGAGTGTTTGTATGTCATGAGGGGAGTATTGACATAGTACCAAATATTCATTAAATGCTCTTCAAATATATCAACTTCAAATTTTTATTGTATATATATATATACACACACATATTGATTGGATTCAATATGGATTGAATTGCTTTACACACTGAAGAAGGCTTTGAGCCGAAACGTTTGTGTCTTTTCCCATCAGTAATGAATGTAAAAGAAAAGAAAAAAGAAGATTGTTCTCGTGAGTGCGGATCATAATTTCCTATACTAACTCAACAGATTGACGCACCAAAATAAAAAGATCAAGTAACGCAAGGGCGCAGTGCAAACGACGTTGTTAAAATATATACACGCATAACCACAAATTACTATTGTATATATGTATACTGCCGCAACATTGCAGCATTGCATTGTGCACTATTGTGTATATACTGTATATATAATATATATATATATATATATATATATATATATATATTATTTATATCTAGTTTTCATTCCCATTGACAGATATTATATACTTTTTGTTTTAAGCATAAACTCACAGAATTTTGTTCAGTTTTTCAAGACTTAATCTTACATTTGAATCTGAAGTATTGGGAAATTTGAATTGGAAAACAAAAATACTGAGGTAGATTTTTTTTTTATTGCAATGCATGCAACATATAATTCCATGAATTTATGAATTTAAGACTTTCTGCCCAAATTTAAGATCTTTTTAAGTCTTTAAATTGTGAAAGTGCAAATTAAGACTTTTTAAGGCCTGCAGAAACTCTTGATACATATAAAATCCATTTAATATTTGCCCTAAACCTAAAGAATATAAAATGTAAAAATATATATGAAAAAGCAAAACACATATGAAAACAAACAAAAACTGAATATCATGTTCTACTCACTATCATGTGTCAAGACTCACAGTCTCACAGGAATAACCAAAGGTTCGTGCTCAAGGACACATGCTGATGGAAGACCTCCAGTTCACAGATCTACCTGCTGCAAGACTCAATTTACGATTACATTCTCATGCCATGTAGTTTTGGATTTTGTTTTCCCTTAATAATAAAAACCTTCATTTAAAAACTGCATGTTGTGTTCACTTGTTATCTTTTACTAATATTTAAATTAGTTTGATGATTTGAAACATTAAAGTGTGACAAACATGCAAAAATATAAGAAAATCAGGAAGGGGGCCAACACTTTTTCACACCACTGTGTATATATATATATATATATACACACACATATATACACATTATTCCAAAACTGTAAGAGTTTCCTTCTTCTGTGGAACACAAAAGAAGATATTTTGAAGATTGTTGGTAGTCAAACAGTTGACGGTAGTCATTGACATCCATAGTATGGAAAAAAATACAATGGAAGTCAATGGCAACCATTAACAATTTAGGTTCAAAACATTCTTCAAAATATCATCTTTTGTGTCTTTTTTGAGTAAATTATGACAATTTTCATACTTGGGTGAATTATCCCATTAATAATGACACCGTTATGGATAAAGTGTGTATTTTTTTTTTACTTTCTCCTTTCCCAGCTTAATGTGCAGAGGCATTAAAACACACATCAGTGTTTGGAGAGTGAAAACAGATTAACAAGATATTTGACAGAATCTGTAACTTATTTACCTTATTTACCCTAACATCTGGACTCCTCTATCCTCTCAGCACTGAGTTAATACCTAAAGCTGCCAATTACACTAGAACAGAGGCAGAGATGACCTTGTTTCTCCATAACCGAAAGCATAAAACAACTTAACAGGCTTTGTTAAGGAGAAAACTGTGCTCAGTATGATTGTTTTCTCTAGCTCATAACCTCCCTCTTTCCTTCTTGAGGCTAGATAGGTGTAAAAACAACACAAGATGAATGTATTTTTGGATGTATATTTTGAAATGTCATCATGCGATCATCATGTAAATCAAGCCTCTGGAATGTGAATGACATTAATGCGATCCTGAAAATGTCGAGAACACACACTGCAGACCTAATCTGTGCTGCTCTGACATACTGATGAATAAACTATGAAGGGAGGAAACTGAACTGACTGTTACACTATTAACATGAGAGAAAGAGATTAAATATAAATGGCTCTGTGATTTCTGCTGTGATGAAAGGTTAGATTGTACGGAAATATTTCCTAGGAGTTTTAAGAGTCAAAACATCTATTAGCAGGCCTTTAACATGCAAAAAAAATCACACGGTTGTTTCTTTGCTGTGTGGCCCTCGCTGTGACATCTGATGAATAATTCTTGCAGTAGTGCATTTTGGGATTGAGTGAAAGCAACTCAGCCTCTATGAGTTTAAAAACACAAGGTTCAAATTGCTCATTTAAGGATAAAAGGGAAAAACACTTTACATCTGTGGCCCCTTATGTGACTAAACATGAGTCAGATGCTCTTAGCACGTCGTCTGTACTGTGATTTTCTTCCAATCTTCATTTAGGGATGTGACAGATGTGGAAGTTCTTCAAATTTAGAATTAATCTCCACCCAAGAGGTAAAGATTGACTCATACGGCATACATGAAAAACTTCTCCTGACGAGCTGCCAAACATCTACTGCTAAGAATCATAAAATTTCCATCTTGTTAATATTCCTGGGTGGTTATTTGCAAGTACAGCTCTACTTAAATACAGATCTGCTAAAAATACAGAAATTTTTTTAGGCAGCTAAAAGTCGACCCTTAAAGTCAAAATATTCGTGTCGTTCCTCACCTCCAAGAGGACCTGGTGCAGCAGTCTGGCAGCATTCTCAGAGACCTTCCACGGGTCGCTCTCCTCCACCAGCATGGCATCCAGAGTTCCCTTCTCCAAAACCACATCAAACACACCGTCAGGGAAGGCCAGTCGCCGGGCGTCCATGCACAGCCAGCTGAGCTGAGTGCAGTCCTTGTGTCTCTCCGCCATACTCTCCACACAAACGCTGGAGTAATCCACATTAGTGATGGAGGTGTAGCCAGCCTGGTACATATCATAGCTCAGAGCACTATTACCGCAACCTGAGAAAGAAACGGAGAGTCTGGAGAGTGAAAAACAGTTTGAGAGTTCTATTACTGATAATTTAAGTCGCTCTCGCAAATAAATGTGGTTGTCACCCTCAACTCTCTACGGCATTCAAAAACTGTAAGACCTAGCACAACAGAATAGAACAGAAAGACATGCTTGAAAGAGAGACTTTGAAAAACAGCAAAAGATATCTGTCTGACACATAGAAAGCGCATAGAAAAACAACAGGAAAAAAAAAAACCGGTAAGGACTGAAAGCAAGAACACATCCTCTGTGTGAATGATGATGCTTAGGCCAAATAATTATGAAGCACCATGAAAGTAATATTCTTGAAGATTCTAATATTAAAATGTGCCACCCGTGTGACTTTTTGGATAAAAATTTGTCAGATGACTTAAAATCACCAATCTAACCAGAGGTGTGAGTGACGAGACTTCCTGTTGTGGCACGGGGGTTGGGCGTCTCAGCTCTTGAGGCGAGAGCAACTTTAATTATCGCCTCCTTCATTAGTCTAATTAAAGAGTGCTTAACGAGCAATCTTACAGAGGGTGTTTAATCAAAGGCATTTTCTTTCTGTATGTTTTTTATACAGTTCTTCACCTCTGTCTGTAGTCAACACATCTCTCTTCTCACTTAACACTGCATGTAAAGATAAAGTCATGAAGTCATTTTTCACAGGAACGTTGCTGCTCTCTCAGTGTTATCTGGAAGCTTGCACGCTGTAGTCTCAGCAGGACGACAGGCTTTTCCCTGGAGGCTCCTAACAGTATGTTTAAACCAGAGCGTCTCAAACTTTATTTATAGCTCTTTATAGAGTATTTATCTCACTCATGCTGCCACTCTTCTCCCAGATCTCATTACAAAACCATTCTGTGCAAGTGTGCCAGTTTGTGCCAACAAACAAAAAAAAAAAAGGATGTTTTTTGTGCATATCAAAACCCAACAAGTCCACTTCAGTAAAACAACCCTTAATTTCTGTACAAATACTACTGTTTGTTAATGTCACTACAATAAAACTGTGGTGACTTGCCATTCAAAAATAAATGACACAATCTAGAGATACTAAAAGCTCCTAAAGAAGAAAATCCAGTATTATTTATATACTATGATAGTATTGATTAAATTTTTTTTAATAAGCTTTGCTTGTAATATTTTTGGTTTAAAAAAGAAAATTGGGTTTAAAGTCATTTGTTATTTGGTTTTGTCTTTTTTATTGTTTTTAATTAAAACTTTAATTTTATTTTTATTTCAGTTTCAGTATTTTTATTACATCACATTAAACTAGCCAGTAGCCAAGGCAGCATTTCTAATTCATCAAAAAAAAAAATTCTAATATTTCACCAATGATATTTACCTAAAATTATTTTTAATAGTTTAAATAGTTTAATAGTTTTAGTTACTAGCGATACTGAATACATTATTATAGTACCAACTTATTTTGGTTTTATAGTAGAAACAACTATGGCCTTGTAACCATAGGTAAAATAATTCAAATAATATCTCCTATCCAATCTCAAGGGTGAAATGTTTAATTTCTGCACCACTACTGGTATCACATGGAATTGCAATCTGTTTGTTTGGACAAAATAACATTAACCTTTGGATTTTGGGGCGGGACTGTTTTGACCAATGGCAGAGAAGGTTTTCTATTTAGGAAACACTCCAATTGTGTTTGGTGCCACTAGAAATACATAAAAATAATTAGTCTAATATCTTTTTAAATGTTTATGGTGTGCAAAAACCTTGAACATGAGACACAGATGTTTGTGTGCTGTTTATATTGATATGCTGTTTATGTCAAAGGTCAATGGTCATTGCGACAGTGTAAATGTGTGTGTGAGTGCAGAGGGAAAGAAAAGAGAGAAACAGTTCCTGAGCTGTCAACCGCTGCCCTATCTCCACTCATAAACACTCCTTGTTTCCGCTCTCTCCATGACATTACCAGCTACACATGGCCTCTGACCTTTACTATCGCTGCCTCGGTCTGGATCCCCCTCTTCAGAGCTTTCGTTGTGGCAACGAGGACCTGGGAATTTCCAGAGCGGAGACACTAACTAACAGGACAGAATGCTAAAGTTAGTCTGGCATATCACACATAGCATTCCTTCATTCCCTGCTCTCTCACTCTCTCCTTCTCCACATAGGGAGACGGAAAAAATGATTCCAACGTCTCAGACGGTCACGAGACACGTCAGACAAACACCACAAGACGCGGAGACTTGAGCAGAACGTGTCATACACAGATCTCTGGGTAATATGTCTCTGGAACAGAAAGCAGTCTCTAGGATTCACTGTATGAACTCTTTCACCAGTCAGGGTCCAATTTCACAAAACCATCTCTCTTTCTTTTTTTCTGAAAGTTAATGTTAAAATGAGAAAATGTTGCACATCTCTGGCAACTAAACAGTCTCACCCTTACTGTGAGTGAGGATCAGTGGAAGTTTTTATCCTTGAGGAGACGAATGTGGCCCATCCATGCTTTCCCATAATGCCCCAGTGCTGCAGAGATAGTGTAAATGATTTAGCACAATGATGTCATGCCAAGTGGAGCATGAAACGTCAAAGTATTACACAACACCGGCAATTAAGACATGACGACATGACTAAGCCTCTCAAAATAAACTAGTGACACAAATATATTTTTGTGACAATATTTTTTTGCCCATTATTTTGAGATTACTTGAAAATAACAGTGCCTGACTGGCTGATTATTAAAGTGGAATCTACTTGCAATCTTATCAATGGATAATTAAGGCAAATGGATAGCTCATTTGAATGTTTTGATATGTTAATGTTAAAACATTTTAAATGTAAAAAAAACAAAAACACGAATTGGGTAAACTTAAAATAAGTATTTGCTAGGGATGCACAATATTAAATACAAATGTGATATGTAATGATGCGATATGCAATATGATAATTCTTTAAGTGTGTAGAATCAATTTTTAAAAAATTTTTTTAAATTATCCAAATATATTTTTTTTTAAATGTATACCGTAACTTTCAGAACTACAACAACTTACTACCAAAAAAAAAGTATTTGATACTTAGCTATAATTGAGCTCAGAAACATTAGACAGATGAATACATTACTCATCCCACCCACAATTACTAGGTAGAAGCTAACCAAATTAGACAACATGCCTTCATCCTCAAAATCCACAAACAAACCTACACAAAGAAAAGACTATATTACATTTGGATTTACAGGTAAATTACAATCACAAAATTAATTTTACCTACGGTAATTAATTAAAATTAATTTAACCCTGTCATATTTTCATAAAGCTGAGCCTATTCAGTACATGGTAATATTCATTTTAATGCTTTATGTGTGTGTGTGTGTGTGTGTGTGATGTACCATGAACAATAATAGTGCCATTATGTATTTCCATTGGATCATGAAGCAAAACCAGCCAAGAACCACAAATACAAATACCATCAATGGCCACTGAAAAACCTATTGCGATTGTTCACAAAACAAAGCAGTTCCTCTGCAGGTCTGTAATGAAAGTACAAGACAGAAACGCAAGGTGCGATACAGATCAGCATCTAAATGAGAGGAAAAACATTGTGTACCCCAGAAATTATCATCACTTTCCTCTGAATTTGTGACTGCTTCTGATATTGGTGTTCTGAACATCCATGTTCTTTCTTGGAAAACCTCCATGTGTTTTTCTCTCTGTAGTATTAATATTCACCTTGATGTTAAATCTATAGACACTCACACGCACACACACACACACACACTCGTATAGTCCCCGGAAATGTCAGCTTCACGGAGGGAGCGGCTCTGTTGCCTTGGTGATGCGAGATAGAGCCAGCAGACCGACTCCCACAGGGCTTTGTTTACCAGCCTCCTAAAGCATGCTGGGAATAGCAAATACACAAACACATGAACACACAAGAACTGAGAGAGAGAAAACATAACCATTATCAGCAGTGCTGACATTATGTCACGAGAGTGCAAACATGTAGGATGAGAGGAGTGGCGAGCACATGTGCGTATGGCTCTAAACATGTTCTTTCCACTACGAGCATAATGCGTCTGTTTATCTCTGTCACTCACACATACAGAGACACTGACATCATCTGTCACACACTCACTGAAATATTCTCTGGTGAACCATTCAACCAAACTAATTAATCCCTAATGAACTCAGAGGTAACTTTTATTGTTACATGGACACCAATGCATGACTGATATTTTTCGACAACAAGACAATCGATGGAACTGTGTGTGTGAAATTGACTGTCAGGTTCTTACTCTCAGTGTGAAATGTTTCAAATCGTTGAGACACAAAGCCACAGTTTGCAGACTAAGTACAAACTCGCGTCTCTTTGCATTTACATAAACTCACTTGTGAACACAAATATGAAAACACTTCCACTTTTGGTCCATATACAATGTATATGAAAGCATATAGGCTTATATAACAAAAATGTGTCTTTATACATAAAGTAACAAACAAATAAATGGGCTCAGTCAGTAAGAGGAAATTTTAATACTGCAAAAGATGCATTAAATTTATCCAAAGTTACAGTAAAAGGCATTTTATAAAAGATTTCTATTTCAAATAAGTGCTATATAAATTTCAATAAATCAAAACATTATTGAAACAAATGTATACAATTTTTTTTTTAATTGAGCAGCACAGCTGTTGTCAACATTGATAATACAAAAGTTTCTTGAGTGGCAAATCAGCATATTAAAATGATTTCTGAAGGATCATGTAACTCTGAAGACTGGAATAATGGCTACTGAAAATTCAGCTTTGCATCACAGGAATGAATTACATTTAAAATATATTAAAATAGAAAACTGTTTTTTAAAATGTAAAAGTATTTAATAATATTAGTTGCTGTTTTTTTTAAATGAAATAAATGCAGTCTTGGTGAATATGAAGACCTATTTCAAAAATATTAAAAACTTACCAACCTCAAACTTTTCCACAATATATATTTGTCAAGATATATATGGCAAAAAAATAACTTTTGAGGCTGTTATGATCATCTGATCATGGGTGGTGCATCTGAAATCACTTGATCCAAGAACAACAGCAAATATTCCTTACATATTTACATGTTTGTTTGTTTGTTTTCAACATATTATACAGAAGTTGAAATAAATATGATTTAAAGACACAAAGCAGCTATTTGATGGAAAAAGTTTCATTTGCTACTATAAGCTTAATAACTATACACATGATTTTCAGTGGCATGTTATCAAGGTAAGCCAAAATAAAGTGAGTAGGCATAGCGATGCTCGAACTCACCCAAAGAAAAAGGGAATAAAGAGGTATAGCAGCCAAGGCGACATTTCCAATCACCCTCCTGCCAGGCTGCAGTCTGTGCTCACACACACTCATCACAACTTCTCACATACTAGTTTTCACAAGAACACAAGGGAGCCTTTACGTGTATTCTCAAGTGTGTGTTAATATCGCTTTCACTTGAGTGGGGATCGCCGCATAGTATGTGTGTGTGTGAGTGTCTGTAAGAAAGAGGATGTCCCCTGTTGTGTAAAGTGATATGAATCATTTTTGTAAGTGTTGAGAGAAAGTGTGTGTGTGTGTTTTCTGCAGAGATAACTCTAGGTGAATTCCTGATGAGACTCAAGGAGCTTTTTCGAACACACACACACGGTTTAGCTGGAGGGGATGTTAGCAGTCGACTCATGGCAGGAGAGAATGAGAGCAGGACGGAGAGATTAAAGAGCTTACTCACCACAATCTGTACACAGAGAGCGAAAGAAAGAGGGATGGAAGGATGAAAAGGATGTGTGGAGGACACTTCAGACCTCTTTAACTTCATTGTGACCTTAGTGTGAGGAAGTCTGCATGAATATTTATGCCATCTTTGTCATTTCACGAATATGTAATGATAAAGTTACTCATTTCCTCTCTACTTGTGTACTCTAGTCGATATGTCTGTATTTCCCATAAGCCCTTGCTCACAGTAAGTGCTTTGTTGTTAGTGAGAGACTGTGTCCTGCCGGCGGGGCTCTCCCAGAATCCTCTCAGTTCTGACTACGGCTGTGCTGCTGCTTATGTAACAGATTGCACCCTCTCTGGTGTCCAAACTACCGATTCCAGTTGATTGGTTGAGTCAGATTGGTTCCTGTGCTAAAAGACATGTACAGAGAAAGGTTTATTTTACCTGAAGAGTTCACAGGTAGATGACAAATAACATGGTCATCATTTTTCATATAAATATAAAAGAAATAATATAAAATATAAATAATTGTATCAAAATACATATGCACACATTTTATTTCTAAAATGTAATATTAAGATAATAGCATTATAAATTAAACTATATGTAGGCTTATAAATATACAATAAAAATTGTGTTACATAATATATATACAAATTAATTATCAAATTACATCAAATGTATAGATCGTATTTTTAACATTGTATTGTAAACTATATGTATTATAGCTGAATAGATGTAACACAAAGTTACATTCCACAACACACAAAGTTTCATTTACATCTATCTATATCTATCTTATATAACAGATTTTTCACCTGTTTATTAATAAACAAACCAAAACAAGTAAAACTTGTCTTATTTTTACAAAAGCTACACCTTTCTGCAGGATTTGCACAAGCCGCAAGATTTAAAGTATCATTCACATCTGTAACAAATGCTATTGGACTAATTTCAAAATATAATACTTATGGTTAGCAATTTTGAAAATGACATGTCATGGTAGCTACCATGAACTGTAACAGGAGAGAGACATTTACTATGACATCTACAGACAAACAGCAAGCAGACTGAAAGATTTCATCGATATTTGAACATTCCTCTAATGAAGAGCAAGAGAGAGCAGCTGATCTGTGTGACACTCAGTGCTGCATCTCTCTTGACCTGATATGATGATGTAATGCTTCACACACACAGGTCCCTTTAATGTTATCCTTAATGCCTTCTTCTGGCTCAGAATTCACACACACACACAAAGCCTTTTCTTGTTCTTCAAGTGTGTTGCACAAGAAATAAAACAGTTGAAGAGATAAAGAGAGAGAGAGAGAGAGAGAGAGAGAGAGAGAGAGAGAGAGAGAGAGAGCGCTCAGGACACTGAAATATTCATCCACAAAATTCAGCCCAACCAAATTGTAAAAGCACAAAAAGAAAATTATCTAACCTATTGGAATGAAACAACAGAAAAACAAAGTAAACTTGAATGTTATTTGGCCCTAAATAGAGATTACACAACTGCAGAATATCGGAGTACAGTGAAAGACTGTAAATTAAGAAGACAAATGACGAGGTACAGACTGAGCAATCATACTCTGACTATAGAGACGGGCAGATATCCACAGCACTGGCTACCCAAAGAGAGCCGCATCTGCCCTTACTGTAATCATGGGGAAGTGGAGACAGAGCAACACTTCCTTACCAGCTGCCCTAACTATGAAGTACTTAGAAAGAAATGTTATCCCAAATTTGAAATACTTTACCCTGACTTCAAAATGTTAAACAAGAAAACACAACTTCGATATTTATTAGGTGAAAAACAAGATTGTATCTTACTAGCAGCAAGATACATTGATGCCTGTACTTTTTAAATGTATATACATGCATGTTTTTGTTACATCTAGATTCAATGTAAACACTATGCTTTGGCAATACATTGTAACAATTGTCATGCCAATAAAGCACATATTGAATTTAATTGAATTGAGAGAGAGAGAGAGAGAAATAGAAGAAACATCGAGATACAGAGGGCAGTTTCATCTGACCTTGAAAAGTTTTGATTTAGTAAATCTTTTAAGTGAAGCTAGTGCACACACTGAAGCAGTAACACTGAGCCTAACATTCAGTGTTGACCTCTGCACTTTGACTTGCACACATGGGATCATGATTCTGCTTTGATCCTGTAACCCTAACAGAAGTTATTACTAATAACAGAGGAAACAGATGAGAGTATGTGACCCCTCTGTACACAGCCAACAGGCCATCAGTCTATATTTCTTTTTGTGCCAAATTGAGCTTATCGTAAAGATTTCCTTTTAAGAGAAGATACATATTTACTGTTTTAGGGTTTAAACCTCAAACGTTTCCACACTCAACTTTTTTCCACAGTAAAGTTTATGGTTTAAAATATTAAAGCCTCAAATTTCTCTCCTTGTTGTCAATACAATTTTCAGCTTTAGTGTTGAAACATTTACTCTTTTGCCTATTTTAGTGCTACAACCTCAACTCTACTGGCTTGTTTACAGTTTCAGCGTCACTGTAAAATTTCATATTTCAGTTTTAAAACAAACATCTATGCTTGTTAACAATACAATTTTAAGTTTTTTAAGAAGCTTAGTTTTTAATAGCTTTACAGTTCAAGTGCAAAACCTCAACTCTGCTAGCTTGTTTACAGTTTTAGTGCCCTTTGTTGCAAGTTTACCGTAAAATTTCATATTTCGGTTTTAAAACAAATATTTCAGCTAATTTATAGTATTCTGTACACAGCCAACAGGCCATCAGTCTATATTTCTTTTTGTGCCAAATTGAGCTTATCGTAAAGATTTCCTTTTAAGAGAAGATACATATTTACTGTTTTAGGGTTTAAACCTCAAACGTTTCCACACTCAACTTTTTTTCCACAGTAAAGTTTATGGTTTAAAATATTAAAGCCTCAAATTTCTCTCCTTGTTGTCAATACAATTTTCAGCTTTAGTGTTGAAACATTTACTCTTTTGCCTATTTTAGTGCTACAACCTCAACTCTACTGGCTTGTTTACAGTTTCAGCGTCAATGTAAAATTTCATATTTTAGATTTAAAACAAACATCTATGCTTGTTAACAATACAATTTTAAGTTTTTTTAAGAAGCTTAGTTTTTAATAGCTTTACAGTTCAAGTGCAAAACCTCTCCTCTGCTAGCTTGTTTACAGTTTTAGTGCCCTTTGTTGCAAGTTTACCGTAAAATTTCATATTTCGGTTTTAAAACAAATATTTCAGCTAATTTATAGTACAGTTAAAATTTTTTAAGAAGCTTAGTTTGCAATAAATTTACCATTTTAGTGGTAAAAACACAACCATACTGGCTTGTTTACAGTTTTAGGGTCCTTCAAAAGTTTAGTGTAAATTTCAATGTTTCCGTTGTAAACATTTGGACATTTTAAACAAATAAAAAAATTAATGTTCAAATATATAAATAATTTTTTTCTGGTTTAAACTACAGTTTAGAATTTGAGCTACAACTTCAACACTACTGTCTTGTTTACAGCTTTAGTATCCTTTCTACCTAGTTCACTGCAAAGTTTACAATTTTAGGTAAGTCTAAACAATATCTGCTGGGACTGAGAGGCAACAGATGGAAGGACAGGACAATTTTACTTGATATGTTTAATCTTGATCTTAAGTTATTGTCATGCAGATAAATCCCACTAAACTGAAATCAACTGATGGACACAGATTACTGCAGTACCAATAGGTTTTCATTTGTGTTCATTAGTAAAAGTGATTCCTCCTGTAATTCCCTAATTAGTGGGTGTGTTAACCTCTATAGAGCCAGTGTGGGGTCAGAGCTGCCAAATACCTTCCTGCTCTGCAAACATCCGAAGAACAACACAAATCTGAGCTGACTGGAGCTAAAGGTGAGAAGAGGACAACGTGATAGAGCAACAGACCACTCAAACTTACTCTGACATGCGCTGAGAGCGAGAGAAGCTTCTAGAGTTGATTATCCTGTTGCATGTATGCAGAAGAATTGCGGAGGATTTGGAAATAAAAACCACATCTCTGTCCATCTGTTGGATTTCAAAGCATACAATGTCAAAGGAGACAGGGTAAAGACAAGATACCTGCGTGTGGGTGAGAGGGGGAAGGAGGGTGTTTTTTTCCTGAGCCTCTGCTTGTCTTTTTGAAAAGGGCAGAGGACTCTGCAGCCTCTGTACTCCCACAGAAAAGCAACAGAGCTACTTTTATTCTGAACTCAACAGACATCAAATCTAGCACAAGAACACTCCACTGTCTAACACTCCACACACTTCAACATTGTACACCCAAAAGAGATAAAGCCCAAACTCTAAAGTTTCACTCCAACACTTCATTAGAAGATATGTTTGTGGAATAAACCCCAAATCCTCTGCAAAGACAGTGAAAATCTGCCTCGTCTAATTAGAAAAGATTTTAACAAAATAAGAAGGATCATAAAACCTTTTTCATTTAGTACTGTCCTAAATAAGCCGTTTCACACACAGATGTTTAGTCCACAAGACAAAATAATAACTACTTTCACACAAATAAGCCAATTCAAAAATATACACACTCTTGAATCTTAATACCGTGTGTTGTTACCTGGATGATGACAGTTTTTATGTTTTGTGATAGTTGTTCATGAGTTAATGGTTTGTCCTGAGCCTTTAAACTGTTCAATGTTCTTCAGTAAAGTCCTTCTAATTCTGTGGTTTTCTAGCATCTTCTGCATATTTGAACCCTGGACTATATGATCACACTGAGGACAATGGAGGGACACATACACAACTATTATACAAGCTGCAAACATTCAATGAGGCGAATAAAAGAAACACAATGCATTAAGGGGAGTGTAAACTTTCTGAACTGGATGAAGGTAAACTGTAAATTTTTGTCTTTTGGAAAACATTGTATGTAGGTTCTTAAGGGCAATACTAAAAAATATATGATCTTTAAACAAAATTAAAAAGTATACATCATCCTGTTCAAAGGATCACAAAAAATAACATGCTATTTTATGATCTCTCTTATTTGTTAAAATCATTAACATCTAGTATTTTCTGCAAGGGAATAAACTTATGAGCAGAACTGTATATATACATAAATTGACACATTTTGATGGTTAAGACGACTCCATTTTAGGATTTCTAATAAAAAACAGCAAACGTCCCTTTTGTTTAGGTGTACAAGAAGGTTTGGTTTCAGTTTTAATAGGTACTTGGATTTGGCACGACCCCAGCAGACTGTATGAATCGCAGTGGATGGGAGTTAGTCCTGCTATTTGAAATGTTTTATTTTTTCCTCTCTGGTTCTATTCAAATCCAGTTCTTTCTTTCAGGACTGAAAACTAGACTAAGGTCAAAGTCAGTGATCTCTTCTGCACCTGATATCTCAGCAGAATGACTCACTGAGTCAGCAGCGTCTATTTGAGCTGACTGTCATGAATATCTAGCATTTTAATTCAACCACAAACGGTAAACACATATCACACAGCAGGATGGATCCATTACCTGAAGGAGGTCAGAAACATTCATGATGCAGACAATGTTTTAAATAGTTAGAGTTAAAAACTATATTTAAAAATTGGTTGGAACTTGTACTAAATGTATTTTCTTCATTAACAATACTGTCTTGGGCTATATTAATTTAGGCGAAGTTCTGGGTAACACATATAGGTCCTGGTGTTTTGCGATGTTCAAGTCCTCCTGGGAAGCTATTTGCAAGTTAAGAAGCTTTAATTTCAACGTCAAGTGCATTCAAAACACTTTGGATGAAGCAAAATCACAATATATCCTTTTATAATACATTTTAAAAAGACAGATGTCCTCACAATGAAAACTACAGCTCCTGAAAGTTTATTAAAAAAAAATATTGTTTATTGTTACCTTAATGTCCAGCACCTAATCTCAATTGCAGGTTTTGAGTGTACACATCTATTTTTTCATCTCTACTTCTACAAAATGATGAACAATGAATGCACATTAGGTGTGTTTGCTGTCTTGTGTTTTATTCAATTTAGGAAGGTGAACTTAATATACTACATATGCTATCATAATAGTATAAATGCAATAGGATTTTGTACATGCATTTTTCATTGTAAATGAAAAAAAAAAACACTAATTTCACACTTTACATACTCTGTATCTATCCTCCATGTTTTCAGGGCTCAAAGAAAATCCAGAATTTGTAATTACGTCATTGTGGTAGCAGCATTCATGTGCACTCAACTCGTAAATACAATCTTTCCAATTTAACTTGAACATGGCATGACATCTGCTTCATGAAGCCTAAATCTTTTTGCAGCTGTGATGTATCACTTGAGCTAAATCTATAGCTAACAAAAAGCATTCACTAAATTCAGCTCAAGTCTACCGTTAAACCTGTAAAATCAGCCATCTGTCGAGTAAGAAAAGTATTTGATTCCGAACCCCGCTAATGAAGTAACAACCAGTTTTAGACTTCATTAAAATGTAATATTGTTTTTAAGTGTTAGTGCAGAGAGATCTGGCAACAGTATGAATCTGCTGGAGAGGTTGCAGGGGTTCAAAGTGGGGCAGAGGAACCAAAACTCTACAGATGTGACTGTTGCTTAGGAACAGAACATTCCATGCCTGATCCACTCACGACAGTTCTCCGTATAAGCACACAAATACAGTCACATGCAGATGAAAGCATGCCATGCCCACACACTGGCCCCCTACACACGTTTGTGTGTGTATATATGTAAAGTATGTCTTATTAGCGAAGGCAGCTGTTGCTTTGCTAATTAACTCTATTGTTAAAGGATAGAAGGGCTATCACATACAGCCATTATAAAAGAAAAACAAATAAAAAGGGGAGAAATAAAGCAAGCAAGAGTGACAGAAAGACTCATGGATGCATTAGAAGGTGACTAAAGTTGCTGGCAGACAGAGGTGCATGCTGAACAAGATTACATAACGGCAGCTGGGGTCCTCCTCCTCTCTCACATTGTCATTAAAATCGGATTACATGTGCAGAGAACAAACACTAAAACCACTGCAACAGATCGAGGAGAAAGGAGAACACAGACAGACAGACAGATAGATAGATAGAAATACAGATGAATAGACAGGTATGTACACAGAATGACAACCAGATGATAAATCGAGAATCAGGAAAGTAGACAGATTGTTTAACCTTAGCATAAACATAAACATATATTCAAACATATATATTATAACATACATTCTGTTTTACGGATGAACGGACAGACAGACAGATAGACTGATAAATGGAAATACAGATGAATAGACAGGTATGTAGACAGAATGACAACCAAATGATAAATCGGGAATCAGGAAAGTAGACAGATTGTTTAACCTTAGCATAAACATATATTCAAAGAAATTTGTATTATCATAGAAAGACAGAATGATATATAGAACAACAAATGGGTAGAATGACAGATAGATAGAATGAACAACAGATAGAGCCATAGAGACAGATAGATAGACAGACAGACAGATAGATAGGACACTACAAGCAATAAGAGGTGATGCCCTCTAACTAACCTCCAGCTGGAACAGATGTTCTCTTTAACTCTAACCCAGCACATCATAATGAGCATGTAGACACTCACGTACACATCTTCAACTGTCATTCAGGGTTTTCCAGTAACAGACGGTGAAAAGAACAAGCTGTTTCTGTGTGTTCAGACACAAGTAAACAGAAGCTGATATGAGCTTACGTGACACCTCACAGAGGTGAGAAGCCTACGAGGCAGTCATGGTTATTGAGCTGCTAAAATAATGATACTATAACCGTGACAGTAATGCTTATTAAAGAATACACAATCAAAGAGTGTTTAATGAGAAATAGACATTTATGAGCATAAACAAAGCCTTTGTACTAGAATTGTGGACTTCGATTTAAAAAAGTCTAGTGATTCTGCAAAATGGTGCAGGAGGGATTTTCATTTCAAAATCACACTCCGTTAATACGCTGAACGGTCACAAGAGTCAGTCGTGACAGAAACACTTGAGGTTTCACACACCCTTTCACATCTAGATGAACATACAGCAAAGTGTGAGATGGGACACATAACACTAATTCCCACACACACCAGAACTGCTGCTGTCGAGAGATGGTCTTGTCTGTTCGTCAGAGGCAAGAGCTGTCAGGAGGACAGAAGATGAGTCGATAGACACAACCTACTTCCTGTGGACAAACTCCATCTGGCCCTCAAACACACCTCCAGAGAACTTCCAGTCCTTCACAGACACACATGCACACTTCAGTGAATGAATATCGTGTAATGCTTCCTGTCTAATGAACAAAATAAATAAAATAATGAACAAACATATAACTGATTATATTACTGCGTAAATGCTCACAATGAATATAGATTAATACTTTTTTGAGAACAGATTTTAACATCCAAAGAAATTTTAATATCAATATAATTTAGCATCTTCATCCCATTACAGGCTCAGTGTGAACACGTAACTGTATATATATTTTTTTTTTATAAAATATATAATTATCTAGATAAAATGTTTGTCAAGACAAACTTTATGGTGGCTTGTGAAAGCTTAGACAGAAAGCTATATGCTTGCTACAGCGGTCTTGTTATGGTGTCTTGGGTGGTTGCTGAATTCTTGCTAGATGCTTGAGTTCTGGCTGATTGCTAGGGAGTTGCTATGCATTTGCTAGGGTGTTCTGGATGGTTGCTAATTGGTTGTTATAGTATTGTTATGCATTGCTAAGATGTTGTAGATGGTTGTTTTGATGTTCTGGGTGGTTGCTAGGATGTTCTGGAATCAAGTCATCAATGAATGTCATAAATAAATAAAATAAACACTACCTTTCAAGACTTCAACCCTTTTTTTTATTAATACTTGTATTCAGCAAATATGCATTAATCAAAAATGTCTGTAAGTACTTCTACATTTTTACAATAAAATTACATTTTAAAATTTTTTCAACTTTCAATTCAAAGTATCCTGAAAGAATGTATCACAGTTTCCAAAAAAACATAACTATCATCAATAATGATAATAAGAAATGTGAATATACCGTTTGTGTTTGTGTGCACACACACAGACAAACTGTATTTTCAATTTCAGAAGGAAATTTAAAATAATTTGGCTAGAAAGTGGAAAGTCAGTGCAATGCGACAAAATTGTGACAAAAAGAGGACTGGGGTGACCCTCAAATGAAGGCATGTTGCATTGCATTTTGCTGATCAGGCATATCTAGTATAGACAGCTTTGCAGTTTTGTTGATTATACTGGGAGCAATCTAGGTTTACCTCATCAGTCTAGACAGACTAATATGCTGTTGTTCTGAAAACTTGTTTTGACAACATCCTCCTTCCCTCTGACCACTGATTTTAAGTAATTCTTGGTTAAGACCAGCAGGCAAAATCTATTTTTCAATAAAACGGTGGAAAACATATGGAATGGCCAGACGGCACTGGCGCAAAAGGAATATCAGAGATGGGAAACTTCTCTGCAGAATCCCAGGTTGCCATAGTTACAGCTCACAATGCACCACTCAGTCTAGAGTCTAGTACAATGAAGTGGAAGTAAAACTGACCCAAGATTAGAGTCCCCCATCCATCCTAACAACAATTTGAAGCCAATATAAAGTCTGCACCTATGACTAACTTCTCTCAGCAGACAGTTTATGAAAATCCAGCAAGGACAACCATGCAGCAAACAGATCCAGAGATGCCTGGGAAGGACTAAAGCCTGACTGAAAATTAAAGGTTTCAGCAGATCAACGACACACAAATAGTGTAAGTGTGAGTTAATATACTGTAAATTAACCCAAGAGAGAAAATATATGTGTATGGGAGTCAGATCAGATGCATGTGGGAATTGAACACGAGTGCGTATGTGTGTGTGGTTATTAGGTACAGGATATATAACTCAAACCCTTTCCTAAATCACACATACACAAACAGTTTTTTTTCATGTGCATCCGCTGCCCCATTTATCGGAGGAGAGCCCATTTATCATCCGAGCACCATTGCCCGGGTAACTCAGTTAATATTCCAGACATGAGTCAGAGAGAGAGAGAAAGAAAGAAAGAGAGAAAGTGAGAGAGAATGAGTGAAATTCTCCCTGATCTGCAAACAAATAAGCAACACAGTTAGAGGTCTAACACACAAAGCCAGGTTTCCTAAAAGGTCACATAAGGCATATGTGCACTCAAGATCACACTTATGCATAATACAGTGTACATACAAAAAAAAACATGAATAATCTACCCAAAACAGGATCCAACCCACAAAAACACACAGCACACACTTGCATACGTACACAAAATGCATATTTTTACAAAATCAAACACATTAAACTATATTGTATGCTTGTAATAATATATATATATATGCAAAAATATTAAGCAGAACAACTGTTTTTAAAATTGATAATAACAAAAAAACTTTATGGTGGCTTGTGAAAGCTTAGACAGAAAGCTATATGCTTGCTACAGCGGTCTTGTTATGGTGTCTTGGGTGGTTGCTGAATTCTTGCTAGATGCTTGAGTTCTGGCTGATTGCTAGGGAGTTGCTATGCATTTGCTAGGGTGTTCTGGATGGTTGCTAATTGGTTGTTATAGTATTGTTATGCATTGCTAAGATGTTGTAGATGGTTGTTTTGATGTTCTGGGTGGTTGCTAGGATGTTCTGGAATCAAGTCATCAATGAATGTCATAAATAAATAAAATAAACACTACCTTTCAAGACTTCAACCCTTTTTTTTATTAATACTTGTATTCAGCAAATATGCATTAATCAAAAATGTCTGTAAGTACTTCTACATTTTTACAATAAAATTACATTTTAAAATTTTTTCAACTTTCAATTCAAAGTATCCTGAAAGAATGTATCACAGTTTCCAAAAAAACATAACTATCATCAATAATGATAATAAGAAATGTGAATATACCGTTTGTGTTTGTGTGCACACACACAGACAAACTGTATTTTCAATTTCAGAAGGAAATTTAAAATAATTTGGCTAGAAAGTGGAAAGTCAGTGCAATGCGACAAAATTGTGACAAAAAGAGGACTGGGGTGACCCTCAAATGAAGGCATGTTGCATTGCATTTTGCTGATCAGGCATATCTAGTATAGACAGCTTTGCAGTTTTGTTGATTATACTGGGAGCAATCTAGGTTTACCTCATCAGTCTAGACAGACTAATATGCTGTTGTTCTGAAAACTTGTTTTGACAACATCCTCCTTCCCTCTGACCACTGATTTTAAGTAATTCTTGGTTAAGACCAGCAGGCAAAATCTATTTTTCAATAAAACGGTGGAAAACATATGGAATGGCCAGACGGCACTGGCGCAAAAGGAATATCAGAGATGGGAAACTTCTCTGCAGAATCCCAGGTTGCCATAGTTACAGCTCACAATGCACCACTCAGTCTAGAGTCTAGTACAATGAAGTGGAAGTAAAACTGACCCAAGATTAGAGTCCCCCATCCATCCTAACAACAATTTGAAGCCAATATAAAGTCTGCACCTATGACTAACTTCTCTCAGCAGACAGTTTATGAAAATCCAGCAAGGACAACCATGCAGCAAACAGATCCAGAGATGCCTGGGAAGGACTAAAGCCTGACTGAAAATTAAAGGTTTCAGCAGATCAACGACACACAAATAGTGTAAGTGTGAGTTAATATACTGTAAATTAACCCAAGAGAGAAAATATATGTGTATGGGAGTCAGATCAGATGCATGTGGGAATTGAACACGAGTGCGTATGTGTGTGTGGTTATTAGGTACAGGATATATAACTCAAACCCTTTCCTAAATCACACATACACAAACAGTTTTTTTTCATGTGCATCCGCTGCCCCATTTATCGGAGGAGAGCCCATTTATCATCCGAGCACCATTGCCCGGGTAACTCAGTTAATATTCCAGACATGAGTCAGAGAGAGAGAGAAAGAAAGAAAGAGAGAAAGTGAGAGAGAATGAGTGAAATTCTCCCTGATCTGCAAACAAATAAGCAACACAGTTAGAGGTCTAACACACAAAGCCAGGTTTCCTAAAAGGTCACATAAGGCATATGTGCACTCAAGATCACACTTATGCATAATACAGTGTACATACAAAAAAAAACATGAATAATCTACCCAAAACAGGATCCAACCCACAAAAACACACAGCACACACTTGCATACGTACACAAAATGCATATTTTTACAAAATCAAACACATTAAACTATATTGTATGCTTGTAATAATATATATATATATGCAAAAATATTAAGCAGAACAACTGTTTTTAAAATTGATAATAACAAAAATTTATTTCTGAGCAACATATCAGCATATTAGAATGATTTCTAAAGGACCGTGCAACACTGAACACTAAATTGAATAAATTACACTTTAAAAAATATCAATTTTAATTTTATTAATTTGTAATAATATTTTTTTTTTAAACACAGAAAACATTTTTAAAAGATCCCCATGAAAACAACAAAACACATTATATTCTTGTTTATAATGTATATACACACAACAAAAACAATGGTTCAACACACAAAACTTTCCACACAAATGCACACTAATTTAACTGGCAAAAATTTATTTTTTCAAAAATTGCATCACTATATTCTTATGCTTAAACTGTACAAAATGCAAAGCATTGTATGTATATAACAAAAAAACAAAAACAAGGTCCAACAAAAAAAGGCCACATTAACACGATGATATAATAGGAAACTCATTTAACTACCAAAAATAATTCCCCCCCCCCCCAAGATATCACACACAAATATAGTAAAATGCCCTATATTCTTGTGCATTTATAGCATGCCAACAAATTGCATTCAAATAACCAAAGCATGACAGATTTTCCCACTTGAGCACAACACTGGGCAAGCACACACAACTCGCTCACATGCAACCCAATTCTTCATTCAATTTTTCCAACTTTCATTCATAAACTGCAGAGGTTGTGATGGGGGGGGGGGTAACCCCCACCCACATGACTGCAGTACCTTCCAGCAGCATTGACTCCTCTCAGCCAATCAGAAAGCAGAGGGAGAGGAAGGAAGATCAAAACAGGCTGGGCGGTGCCAAGGAGAAACCGCATAACACTGCAGCCTTTCCTTCCCCCACCATTCATTCATCTGTGCCATTCTTTCATTCATCCCTTCACTGATTCATTCATTCATTCGCGTTAACACAGCTACAGCTGATCTGGACCGCAGGGCTCGCTCTCAACACGGTGCAGTCCGGGTTCAGAATGTGTTACGTGTCTCTGGGGGGTAATGAATGCACAGAGCGAGAGAAAAAGAGACGATGCTCGCAGTGTGAAGCGAGCGCTGACTCACACTCATTCTGACCGATAGTGACTCATGATTTCTCTATTCAAGACAGTTCATTCAAAACTCAATTGCCTCAAACTCTTCGGGACTTCACTGAAGATGAAATGTGATTGTTCTGACACACAACAAAGAACAGTTGAAAGCTTCTCTTTTTCTTTGTTAGCTTGTTCACTGCAGTAGGGTTCAGCAGTGAAACCAATAGCAACCAAGAGAGAGTGTGAATGGGGGGACCCTGTTGATGGTACGCTGGTATGACTTCAATGACCACCTTCACACCTCTCTCCTCTATCTTTGCTCTTTCCATTCTGTCAGCAATGACTCTAATGAATGTGAGTTTGCCCATTGAGTGGAAAAAAAACACCTGAGAAGACATGCTAGAAATACAGACACTAATACATATGTATATACAACATTAAAGGAATGCTCTGTGTTTATCAACAACATAATATCAAATTCAGTCACATTAATGAACTATGAGTGCCAAACAGAATTGCACGATCATTTCAACATACACAAGTGTCCATCCTTGCATACAGTTTAATCAGGTCATTAATTAAGGTTTCTTCCACCAAAAACAGCCATGATTTATTTTATTTTATTCAGGACCATTTTCACTCCCTCAACCATAAAACTAAACACAGTTTTTGCTACTATACCTTTAAGACCACTATATGTAAATGACCTGTTATGCTCAAATAAACTCCACATGCTAGCACAGTTTACACATCGTTCATCAGGGCGAGCCAAATTGCTGAACAGACATTGATATGCAAATGTAGAGGCGGTTGTGCCATCAAAACCATGACCATTTTTAGTGACTGAACCGTTTTCACATCTTTGTTTCCATTAATGGTCCATTTTCACATACGCATACAGGTCAAGAGCAAGATGGGATCTGAACTGCCTTTCTCTGTGACAGAATCTGCTAATGTTAACTGCAGGGATTCCACTTCTCCTCACGCAACAAACCGTTACACAACCACAGAAACTTGAGACACATTGCAGCCTTAACAGCCTGTTCAGGAATCTGCCTTGAGCTACTGCATTATGGGTAAAGGAGGACACTTATGTTTTTGTGGCAGTATCCTTGAGCATGGAAAAATAAAAGACAAAGATGATGAAAGAGCTTGATGGAGAGGGACATTTCATAACCAAAGAATCCATGTAAATTATAACCCAATCCCAAGCAGTTCAGCAGCAATTTAGTGGAAGGAAATCAAAGAGCTCAATGGAGAACAAATATTTCATAACCATATGATGAACAAAGAACTACAAGATTCAATTCAGCAGCAATTTAGTGGTAAAAGGGTCATGACTGGAGCATTACATAAAGAAAAAGATGTTTGTTACTTGTCAGCGGTCACAAGGGAAGCACACGAGAGAAGGGTGTGCCTAGGAACTCCTCGCCCTGTTCCCCAGATGAGAAAGGTCACAGAGAGCATAGCTGTAGTGTTTGTGAGGGTGGACTGCGGAGGAAACATAATGTGGATGCAAAAAGGGTGTCTGTGTGGGGAGAGAGTTTCCTCACTGAGCTGATGAAATAAAATCTGTTTATCATTAAATACACACTTCATTGATCCAAGATGCATGAAATAAAGCTCAACATTGACCCACACTAGGCCCTAAACCAAAGAGCGTGAATGGTGGCTGATTGATTGGTAATTGGATTGAGATATAGCTGAACTAGTCCTTGGGGGACAGGAGCTTGTGTCATTGCAATGAAGAACAGATCTAGACCTCAGAGTGCATGTCAGAGGTCCACACTCATCTCTAATACAGCACCAGCTGAATACTGTGAGTGAACTGACCAATACTGCCCCCTTGAGTCTGACTAACACTGCAGCAACAGTAAATGTAGTAAACGCATTATTATTATGCGTTACAGCGCTGCAGAATGCTCAACACAAATAATTCACCTCATTGTTTGTCCACCAGACATTATCTTTCAAATAACAAAAGCTGGAAGTGTGAATGTTGATTTTGCACCAAGAAACCAGATGATAGAAAATCATTTTTAAGCTTCTCCATGATAAGTTTTCATCATATTTTGTAGGTTCCTTTGGAGAAACCTGTGATTACATGCTTTTAAAAAGCTGTAAAAGCAAGGATGGTCATAGGTTCAAACCCTGGAAAGAGTTCCCACATAATCAATATGCCCCTGAGCAAGCCACTTAATCCCAGGATACCCCAAGCGGGACATCTCTGTAGGTCTTACACTGTCTTGAGTATAAAAATAATCTGCTAAAATAACCAATGTCAGGAGAATTATAATATAAGTCCTTAACTAAAAATGTTACCAACCTAAATGTAACCATTAAACAACCACCACCTTGCTATTTGAAGACATGGCAACGAATAACTGTTTAATAAATTACTGTTCAGGATACATGCTTAAACCACATTTGATCATAATTTGCTCATTATAGATACACCTAGTAAGTTTTTTTTTTTATTATTTGGTTCTTTATCATCTCAACAGTACCAGTAGTTTTGGATTGCACTGCACTGTGACTAGACTGCTGTACACGACTGAAAGCATCGTTTTAAAAAACAGATTTTTCTTATTAATATTAGCAGTTTGGTCAATTGCATGATGCAGCAAGTGTCTTGCTCATGAGAGAGTGACACGCTCCATGTAGATTAAAATAGATTTACTAGAAGACTAATAGGGCTTATGTCATTGAACTCCATTTTAATGTTATTTCTGCAAAGTGGCACTTGTTTCTTTATTTCAAGTTGGCAAAAAAAAATACATAAAATGCTGGGTATACCTTTAAAGAAATAGTTCACCCAAAAACGAAAACGTGCTGAAAATGTACTCACCCTGAGGCCATCCAAGATGTAGATGAGTTTGTTTCTTCAACTGATCAAATTTGGAGAATTTTATATCTCTTGCTCAGCAATGGATCCTCTGCAGTGAATGGGTGCAGTCAGAATGAGCATTCAAAAATCTGATAAAAACATCTCAATAATTCACCAGTAATCGACATGACATTTATTCATCCACTTTGGAGTCATGTGGATTTCTGAGATATTTTAAATCAGCTGTTTAGACTCTCATTCTGACGGCACCCATTCACTGCAGAGCAAGTGATGTAATGCTAAATTTCCACAAATCTGTTCCAATGAAAAAAAAAAACTCATCTATATCTTGGATGGCCTGAGGATGAGTACATTTTAAGCAAATCTTCATTCAAACTATTTAAGGCAGATAAAAATTTCTCAAAATAATGCAGCAGCAACCCCTGCTGACCATTGTGTAATATACACAATACAACGATATACGATGACTCATAATGCTGATTTTGTTTTCTAAGTGTCTAACTTACCTAGCATCAAAATGTTTTCTTCCGTTCCCACGTGCTGTTTGAGCAGATGTTTCAATTTAGTGAAGTCACCGAACCACTCGAAGCTCTCCTCCGTCCGATACCGCTCATTCCAGTAATTAACATCTTTATAGTTGGCGTTAGAGTCCGGAAAATATTCCATCCTGATATAAAATAGAAATGAAGGTCATACGTGTTATTAAAAGCTTGTTATTAAAACATGCGTTGCTGTCCTATTTGTTGTTGTGATGGTGTGTATAACACCATGACAAGCCCAGTTGTGTCTGGATCAGATCTGTAAATACTGTGCATAATGTTGACTGATTACATGAAACACTAATTTGGTTAAATACGCTTTGGACCAGGTCACATAGAAAATTATAAAATAAAATTCGATAAAATAAAACCCGGGCTCTTACCATGTCTTTCAGTTTTACTGTGAAACATGTGCGTCTAAAACACCGAACAAAAGAAACTACTAGTGGGTATTTTAAAACAGATCTGTCGGTATTCTGGGTCTAACTTAACAAGACAACCCACATGTTTTTTTTGTGTGTGTTTTTTTTCATGCATTCTAACCTCGTGGTCATCATGACGCCAAGAGTGGGAATTTAAAGCAGCACTATGTTTTTTACTTTTTCTGTGTTCAAAATTTGCAAAATGTATATAATGAGCGAGTACATCATGAATTAATTCAATTCAGTCTTATTCCGAATCACTACGGTACACTTATAATAAGTACTTATATTTGGACTATTGTAGCCTGGTCGGGTCGTCACCGCTGCGGAGTAACACATACCTGCGTGAATCGCCATAGACATAAACTTAGAGAAGTAGCTCCGGTTGGAATGTTCTTCCGCGGGATGTGTGCAGTTCTGTTTATTAACCACTAGAGCACGTGCTGCTCAGAGGTGCTGCTTTAATGCTGTGATGTCAAAATAAACGTTTAATACAACGCAAGAGGTTGTTTGCTTGACATTGGGAAATTAACCGCACCGGCTAAATCTGGCATACACTAACGTTACATCGTTTATGTAATTACGAAAAAGTGGACACTTGTCATACGATTGTTGTTAATATGATCACGGTTACTTGCATTTTGCCCAGGTCAACGGATTCAAAGGTTGTTTTATTGCAGGTTGGCTTCCAATCAGAATCCATAGCACCGTTTTAATCAAACCTACATTATCATTGAGTTCCCTGATTATAAAGACTACTATCAGCCTTCTAAAGCTTCCTGAACACATCATTCTTTGCTGAATAATTCATCTGCACCATTCGCAGCTTGTAACTTTAATTTTCTGCCATTGTTATACTGGTGTTGCAACAATGATGGTCCTGTAAACTCGTGAAAACACAAGAAGCTTGGCAAAACGTTGATACAACGATCCAAAACTATTTTAAAACGGCAGGATGACACTAAAATAAAGTAAATGTTAAATTGAGTAAAATAAAACCAAAACAACCAAAGTAACTATGTTGTGGACTAACAAGCATATTACTCAGCACAGCGCCCGTCCATAAAAGTAAAATATGAGAAAAATGGTTAGGGCGAAGAATGAGAATTTCAGTACTTTACAAAAATTACCATAAATGTATGTTATGTCTTCTTTAAAGTGTCAGTAAATTCTATTGTAATTCATAGTTTGTTACAACACTTTTTTTTTACCACGTTACTGTATCTGATACATTTTTAATGTAGCATTTTCACATTCTTTTTACGTCCTACTTGGCTTTTAAAAAAAAGTTTCAATCCAAACCCTCGCGCCTTTGAAGCGTCTAAACTGCCGCAAATCATACAAGAAGAAGAAGAAGAACCCCTCGCGCCCTCTTCTGATCAGTTGGGCGTGGCGTTTGTGAGTGGGCGGAGTGATGGCGTACTTCCTTTGGCGCGCGCTGAGTAAAATTCAAAGCTGCGACTCAAACCGTTCAGTCAGTCCAGTCTGCTTCATGCGGATTAGTTCTTCTGGTTAGGATTTGTTGGGAAGAAATTTGTCTTTTTTTTGTACGGTGAGTATTTGAATGTGTTGTGGTATTTTTTTCAACCGTAGGAAGTGTGTAGCCTAGAAGAAATTTAGATTTGTCTGTTCGCTGTGGTTAGCGTAGCATGCTAGCTTGCCCTGTCCAACAAAACAAACGTGTTTTGCTTAAGTCTATGTAAGCGGAATTTTTTTTTTCTATGTTTTGTGTTTATATTAGCCAAGTTGATGCGTTTAAGTGTTAGACCGTACCTTTATAGGGCATACATTCTGGGCTTGATGTAACTTAGCCGTGTGTATTTTTCTGTTGCTACTCTGTGGTGGCTTATCTTACAGATCAGCATGTGTATATTCACTGATTGTCGTTTAGGCGTGCAGAGATGTCGTGGGATTTTATTGTACCGGTTTGTTTGGACGATCTCGTGAAGTCTGGTGCTGTTAACCAGTATGTGGTTCAGGATGTGCTGTCTGCTAAACAGCTTCCCTCTCACATCAACAGTAAGTGCTGAGCACTTTTTAACTGTATATATTTCAATACTCTTATCTGGACTGGTGTAACTACACTTTTTTTTTTTTTTTTTTTTTTAATTTTATTTATTTTTTTTTTATAAATCTGTCGTCTGCTATGAAGGTTTTAAAGCAGGACTGAGAAGTCAAGGGCCCCTGTGCATCCTGGAACATTTTGACACAGCATACAGTGTTTTGAAGTAAGTGTAGACAACCCAGAAACATTTATGCATATATACAAAACCTGAACCGTATACAATTTTCTAAGCCTTAGAATAAACTAAGCGTGTGAATCTAAAATATGCGTGTTAGAGAATGTACAAATGGTTAACATTGTGTCATATCAGTCAGAAAAGCAGTTCTGGGTTTTTTTTTTTTTTTTTTTTTTTTTTTTTTTAATTTTATTTATTTTTTTTTTATAAATCTGTCGTCTGCTATGAAGGTTTTAAAGCAGGACTGAGAAGTCAAGGGCCCCTGTGCATCCTGGAACATTTTGACACAGCATACAGTGTTTTGAAGTAAGTGTAGACAACCCAGAAACATTTATGCATATATACAAAACCTGAACCGTATACAATTTTCTAAGCCTTAGAATAAACTAAGCAAAAATAAATAATCATCAAATGAAAACAAATTGACCATAATAAGTTATTATAGCTTGTGATGTTTTATTTATCAAGAGTGTTTCAAAACCCAAGAACACTATACAATTCCTTACAAGAACCAATGTCAGAAGAACAATGCGGCTAAATGTACAACTGATGGGGGAAAACAACAAGAAATGGCAATGTTATAAATATATTTTTATGTGTTAAACATTAAAGGGATAGTTCACCCAAAAATGAAAATTCTGTCATCATTTACTCGCCCTCATGTTGTTCCAAACCTGTATGAGTTGCTTTCTTATGTTGAACACAAAAAAATATATTTTGAAGATTGCTGGTAATTAAACAGTTGGTGGTTACCATTGACGTCCATAGTATTTTTTTTCCTACTATGGAAGTCAATGGCAACCACAAACTGTTTGATTACCAGCAATCTTCAAAATATCTTTTGTTCAACATAAAGCAACTCATACAGGTTTGGAACGACATGAGGGCGAGTAAACAAGAAATGGCAATGTTATAAATATATTTTTATGTGTTAAACATTAAAGGGATAGTTCACCCAAAAATGAAAATTCTGTCATCATTTACTCGCCCTCATGTTGTTCCAAACCTGTATGAGTTGCTTTCTTATGTTGAACACAAAAAAATATATTTTGAAGATTGCTGGTAATTAAACAGTTGGTGGTTACCATTGACGTCCATAGTATTTTTTTTCCTACTATGGAAGTCAATGGCAACCACAAACTGTTTGATTACCAGCAATCTTCAAAATATCTTTTGTTCAACATAAAGCAACTCATACAGGTTTGGAACGACATGAGGGCGAGTAAATGATGACAGAATTTTCATTTTTGGGTGAACTATCCCTTTAACCCCATGTTACCATGACTTTGTCTAAGCATAATTTTCTGTATGCATTTAGACATTGTCGCACAGTGGATGTGGCAGTGAAAGAAGACGCACTGGAGTTGCTGATACAAGGTTGAAATTTCATAGTCAAACTTCCTTATCACCAAGTCATATTACTTGTAGTTATTTGGAATGAATCGAAACTATATTTTCCACAATGCTCTCTTTTCAGTGGTCAGAGGCCTGTCGGTTTCCCTGCCGACCCTTCTTTTGTCAGGCTCTTTATCAGCCATGGACCGCAAACAGCAGCTCAATACTGTGAAGATGAGCGTTTTTCTTCTTTGCAAACTCACAGAAACACTTGAGAGTGACTCATACAGGGAGACTATCGTCACGGCACCCAGCAAGGTACTGCTGAATGTTGAGTTTTTATTATTCATAAGTTGTATATACCAGTGGTTCTAAATTCCAGTCCTCACGACCCCCCCACTCTGGACATTTTGTATGTGTCTCCTATCACTTCAGACATTTGTTCTATTTGACTGTAAGTGCCCTGCAAAGTGGACTTCACAGGATATTCTGCCCTGATTCCAGTTTGAAGGGAGCCTATAGGTTCCATTCAGGTCGCCAGGACTGGAATTGAGAACCACTGGTTTATTCTATGCCCCGTGATGAGAACAAGGCAAATACGAGCTGATTGGCTGGGATCTTGTTCTCTTGCTCTCTGACTGGTAGGTAATCTTGGCAGAGCAGTGGAGATTGGCTGCGCTGCTGCAAGGGCCCACCCATATTGATGCTGGCTGTCAAGCATAATACAATTCTCCTTTAGAAATGGATATTTGTGGATGATTTGGCAGCTTACAGTGTGTGTGTGTGTGTGTGTGTTTGAGTATGTCCCGTGTGTAAATGTGTCAGTCAGCAAAGAGTCACATCTCCTAAAATGGGCCCACCAGCTGTGAATGTTTTCTTTGGTAATCTGAGGGCAACAACTATTGTTTCTAAGCTTGTTGATTTTGTGTATACCCCATATTAAATATCTCTTTGTCTTTCTCAGGGTCGCAAGAAGGATAAAGCTGCCGGAAAAGGTCTCCTGCAGTGGGACAGTGAGAGAGAGAAAGTTCTTCAGTGTTTCACTCAACTGCTGCAGCTGGACATTCGCACACTGTGGAGTCTGTCTCTAGTGGAGGAGGAGTTTGTCAGGTAAATTCTGGTAGATTTTCCTCTTAAAATATCACCTTTCTCCGTTTAACCTTTGTAGCGCTATATGTCTTAAAGGGTTAGTTCACCCAAAAATGAAAATTCTGTCATTAATTACTCGCCCTCATGTCGTTCCAAACCTGTAAGACCTTCGTTCATCTTCGGAACACAAATTAAGATATTTTTGATGGAATCTGAGAGCTGTCTGACCCTGCAAAGAGCTGCGTCTCGCCGGGTCTGTTTCCTACGTTGTTGTCATTTGATCTGAACGAAAACCGAGTATCCGTGTGACGCAGCTGACACAGAACTGCATACATTGTTTACGTCCAGCGGATACTCCAAAATGGCGCTACAGGGTAATGCGGAGGAGACGAATTGTTGAATGATTTTCTTTTCTCTTTCTTTTGCGCACAAAGTATTCTCATAGCTTCGTATAATTGCGGTTGAACCACTTATGTTACATGTATTTTACCTATCTCCTTGCTACGTTGCTGGACTTGGGAACATTTCAGTTTTATTGCTGTCTGTGCAGGGTCAGACAGCTCTCAGATTCCATCAAAAATATCTTTTAAATAAAAGTATTTTTTTGAAAATATCTTTTCAAAAATAAATTTGTGTTCCGAGGATGAACGAAGGTCTTATGGGTTTGGAACAACATGAGGGTGAGTAATTAATGACAGAAATATATATATATATATATATATATATATATTTTTTTTTTTTTTTTTTGGTTGAACTAACCCTTTAAGATATCATTATAATCACATGTGTCAGTTTCTACTTGTCTAATGTTTGTCAATTTTTATGTAGCTGTGTGACATGCTGTTGCTATAAACTCCTGGAAAACCCCACCATAAGCCACGTGAAGAGCAAGTCCACCAGAGATGCCATCATTCATGTGCTAGGAATCATGGTGAAGAAATACAATCACATGTTGGGTAGGTTTATATGTACACCGTGAATGGGTTTGCAATGGTGTAGATGTTGAGCTGAGTTGTCCTGAGTGTTTTCTCTTTCCTGTACAGGAGCATGTGTGAAGGTGATTCAGCTCTTGCAGCACTTTGAGCAGCTGGCGTCAGTATGTGCTCAAGCTGTGGCTGCCTGGAGCTCAGAGTACGGGGTCAAGGCCATCGTCGGAGAGATCATGAGGTGATTCTTAATAACCTTAGTGGTCTTGTGATACTTTGTTGGTATGACTGCATATACAGTCTTCATTTCAGGCTGGGCTGCAAAGCAACAATGTGATTATTTTAAAGGGGGGGTGATTCTTTTCTATACTCACTAGGGCTGTGCGATTAATCGAAATCGCGATTTGAGACGTTGCGATTTTTTTTAATCGCAAAGCCTGCATAATGGACGCGATATTACTCTGTTCCAGAGCATATGCATGACTGCCAGCCTTGAGTTGCAGTCTTACTAACCAATAGAGTGAGCGCACCTCCGTTCTCCCCAATCAGCACTGCTCTAGCCAACTGCATAAACACACACCATTAAATAAAACAAAAAAAACAAAGCGGGAGAGAGACAGAGTGGGACTACTGTAAATTCAGTCTACTGGGTCAGATCGATAGTTAGGAAAATTAAAACTAAAGAAAAACGTATGCAACTTAAGATTCTAAATGACAGACAACGAACAAAAAGGTAACGTTAATTTTCAAGAGCTTATCTAAAGTGCATATCTAAAGCTCCCGTATCGGTTCAGTTTCAGTACTGGTGAATAAAAGATACATTCTTGGATGTTTTTGTTAGTATGTGAACGTTCTTACACTTTATCTCCCCAACAGATTAATTTTAAAAAGTTTATAATGCATGTTGGCTATTCCCAATTCAGAAGAGCGCACACACAGCTTGTGTCTGTGAATGCTTCTCGTACTCGCTCCTCTCTGCCCCACGTGGCGCGAATCCCGCGTCACGGACGAGCCGTTCATGCTTGCCGCACTCACAGCCTGTCTCGTAATGCTCGTTTATACTCGCACCCGGCTCCGCACCGCAAGTCTTCACGAGTGCATCTGGCAGTATGGATGAGGCTTGATGCACGCACGCAACTTGTGTCGACTCGCGCCTGGCTCCGCATTTAAAACGAATGTAAATTCAGTCTAAATGCTTGCTAATTTCACTTGGATGAAAGAAACATTCAGCACATTTTCCACTTGTTCTTAAAATCCCAAATACTTCAAATGAATAAATCAGCCTATGTAACATATGGAATATTTTAATTATTGATTTAAGAAAGTTCTTTATTTATAAAAAATAAACTAATATTTTCTGTGAAATTCAGTAAGTTAATTCTGTAAAAGTAGTTATACCATTATAATCTTGCCTGCTGGAAAAAAAAAAACAATAGAACCCCTTCCAAAACACAATAAAAAAATGTAATGTATTTCAGGGTTATAATGGGAATTTGTTTGGTTTTAATGTAAACTATAATGGTGACTATTTGATGGATTCTATTGTTGGTATGTAATCTGGCAGATGGCAACCAATAGAACAACAGTAATTCCTATTGGAATAATGCCCAAAACAAAAAGGAATTTTGTAATGGTTTAATGGAAACTATAAGAATTTCTGTGGTTTCTATTGTTTTTTTCAGCAGGGTAATGATACCCATACTGTGCTGCACATTATTGGCAATATTGAGCTGAAGCTTGACTTTGCAAATTTAAAATTGCAATATCTGTCAAAAAAAAAAATCGCAATTTTTATATATTTCCAGTGTAGCAGCACTCATCAAATGATATAATTTTACTTTTAAGTGTATAATTTAAAGTTTATTATTAAGGTTGTTAATTATTATATATTTTGGTTTGTATCTGTCAAAATCCAAAGAAATAGATTTTTCCATGTATTTACCACTATATATTCGCTTAACATTTTGGGGTTGTGTTTCCAGCAAAGTAACTATTTTGATTAATTTAACATCTTATTACAATAATATAACCCACTCTAAATCAAATCTCCGTGTGTGTTTCAGAGAGATTGGTCAGAAGTCAAGTGAGGAACTAGCCAGAGAAGGTTCAGGTGTGAAAGCTTTTTCAAGCTTTTTGTCTGACCTCAGTACTCTGGTACCCGAAACCATGATCCCCAACATCAGTGTTCTCCTTACACACCTGGAGGGAGAGGTACAGTCACATGTTCTCTTTCATCTCTTCTTTCATTGGATTCTTGCTCTGTGATGAGACCAAGGCGAATATGAGCCCATTGAATTAGAGTGAGTTCTCCTGTGTTCCTATTGGCTGGTAATCTTGGCTGGGCAGTGAAGATTTGCTGTCTTGCTGTAAGGGCCTGCCTACATTCAACAAGCCCATTCCTCTGAGTTTTCTATCCTTTGAAGAAATGGGGAAGAAAAGGATGGGGCTTACAGTGTGTGTGTGTGTGCGCGCGCACGCGCGCCCGTGTGTGTGTGGGGTCACAGGTTGAATCTGTTCTCTGCTGTAATTCTTTGGGCATTGAGCTCTCTCTTTGGTAATCTGAGGGCAATCATTTAAAACGAAGCTGTGAGTTTCAGAGATTAACTCTTCTTTGAATGTGTGTGTGTGTGTGCTCTGTTAACATGCGGTTTGTGTTTGGACAGAGTCCCAGCCTGCGGGTGGCTGTGTGTGAGGTTCTCGGTGAGGTTCTTGTCCGGGTTTTGTCTGGTGATCAGCTGGATGATTCTGCTCGTTCAAGCCGAGATCGTTTCCTGGACACATTGCAGGAGCACATCCATGATGCCCACTCGCATGTCCGAGCACGTGTGTTACAGGTGTATGCACGTGTTGTCAACAGCAAGGTGTGTGGATTGTTTTTCCCCTTTTCTCTTCAACAGAAAATTAAGGGTTTTATTCTTGGGTGCTCTAAGATATAATCCTCCGCCTCCTTTCCAGGCCTTGCCCCTGTGCAGGTACACAGAAGTTATGGAGCTGACCGTTGGGCGTCTGGGTGACAAGTCTGTCCATGTGTGTAAGAGTGCTATCCAGCTGCTGGCTGCCTTCATTGCTCATAACCCTTACAGCTGCAAGGTACAAATATGCTCAATTAAAACATCTGGTAGATGCATTTACCATTCTAAAAAAAATTTAATACTTTTATTCAGTGAGAACTCATTCAATATTCACAAATATTTAGCAGTACAACTGTTTCAACATTGATAAGAAGGATCATGTGACAAATTAATCTTACTGACCCTAAACTTTTAAACACTAGGGTACCTAACTATTTACAGAGATCAAATGCACCTGCTTTTGTTTTCGCCATGTCAAGTTGAGCAGTTTGGACCTGAAAAAGCCTCTGGAAAAAGAGATGGCCAAATTAAAAGAGATGAGAGACGCTCAGAAAGAGCAAATGCCCGGTATGTTTCTTTTCTAATTGAATTGCTGCTTTCAGTCTTTTGTTCTAGTCTGCCTGGAGTCACTATCACTGGCACTGCAGAAATTGTTTCCAGCTGTAAGATTTTAGATTTGTGTTTGTAGTTGCAGTCATCACAGCAGCTGATCTTTGGGATGCGATGAAGCCTGAGGTAGAGATGACCGTGAAATCACAACTGGAGCCTGGCAGTGAGGAAGAGGAGGATGAAAAAGAGGAGCAGACAGAGGGAAAGGAGGAGAGAAGCGACAGAAACACTGCTTTACAAATCGCACAGCTTCTCCGGGAAAGCAAATACAGGTTAGTGTAAATTAAAACACAAATATTCTCATACCCTTACTTCTGCACACAGACATGCAATGTGTTTAATTGTTTGTAGGAAAGCTGTTGGTCTGTGCATGCGGGCTCACTCTCTGTTCCCAGAGTCATCGTTTTTCTCGGATCTAGCCGACTTAAATGCAGAAACCCTCATCAACACACTTGCAACACTTTTCAAGGGTATGTGTTACTTCGAATAGTCTTCTAAACTTCTACATTAAAGAATTTTGCTCCTGCACTGTGGAACTTGTTCATGGTCTCACCTGCCTAGATTAGATGACAGGATTCCTAGTCCAAATAATAACATGAGTTGTGTTTGATGTGCATCTCTCTTCTCTCAGGGCCAGAGCAGGAGACACCTGAAGCCATGTCAAGCGATGCTCCACCCACCCCACAAAAAGAGGGTGGAGGGAATGAAGGTGGAGAGAGCGAACTGAAGAAGCAGGAGATGTTGGTTCAGTACTTGAAAGACACCGAGAGCTTTGCTCTACAAGTAGAAAGAGCCATCGCTGTCATTAACAACATGCTGTACTGGAAAACCACTACTGGTAATTACTATAAACTAAATGACTGTCTGGTTTATATTAAATCTGCATGAAGTAAATTCAACCTATTTTCTAAATGCGTTCATTTCATCCATTTACCTTTTAATCAAAATTATGTAACTCGATATTCTGGAGAAACAAGACTTCTCTTTCGTGACACATGCCAAACTTCCCCAATCATCTAGTCCACTTAAACCCCTTTCTTACAATTGACTGCAAGGTCTAATTCAACTCTGCCTCCATCCAGTTAACAACCGGTGATTAGAACCAAGTCCCTGCCCAGCATTTTTTTTCCTTTTTTCGATAATTCGTTTTACTCTAATATACACAACAATACAGAAGAAAAGATCTTTGTCTTCATCTGATCTTGTCAATCATGGCAAGGTTAACAATGAGTAGTTTCCTCTGATTGGTCTCGCTCTCAGTTGTGCAGGAGGCCGTGCAGTTCTGTGTCACAGCATTTGAGTTTAGTGTGGCCGACTCCGTGTGTGGAGTCAGAAAGATGCTGCCTCTTGTCTGGTCCACTGATGTCACAATCAAAGATGCCGTCATCCAGGCTTACAGACGCCTGTACCTCAACCCCCCCGGTGACAACACCAGGTCTGCAATCATTTTGATTAATTTCATAAGGATGAAGGAACACAATTTGATATACTGTAGCTCAACTGGCCTTTTGTGTCTGTCCATCAGGGCAAAGGCTCAGACTCTAGTGGATAATCTGTCAGATCTGATGATCGATGTTTCATTGGGGACCGTCCAGTGTCTGGAGGAGATTGTGAGTGTTTTTTGCCCCACATGTTAGCATTCCCACAATTTATTTTTCTTTTGACATTGTGTTTCTCTTGGTGCAGGTCCAGGAGTTTTTCAGCAGTGAGAGTGCCCTGCAGACTTCAGTGGTGCAGGTTTTGTGGGAGAGGGTCTCTGGTAAACGAGAGACTAAAGCACTTCACGGGAGAGCTGCAGTGCTATTGCTGGGCATGGCAGCACGGTGAGACACTCAACTCTTAATGCTTCCCAGATGTCTTAAAGGGGTCATATTATGCGATTTCAAGTTTTCCTTTCTCGTTGGAGTGTAACAAGCTGATTGTGCATAGATAAGATCCCTGACGTTGCAAAGACTAAAGTCTCAAAACCAAAGAGATATTCTTTATCAAAGTTAAGACTCTGCCACACCCCCCTAAAACGGCTCGTTCTAACACGCCCCCACATATCTACCTCATTGTGGAAATATTTGCATAATGCCGCCCAAATGTTCACGCAAAGAAAGAAGGCGTGGTTTCAGTAACCGCAGTTAGTGTTGAAGCAGCCATGTCAGGGAGACGCTGTGTGTTTCTAGGCAAAAGCACTTTATTTGACCTTCCGAAAGTAGATGCATTTAGGAATCATTAAGATGACTTACAACAGAACAGCAATGCATGTTATGGACGACCGTTTATTGAACCTAGGAGAGGAGGAAATTCTGACTTTGCTATGACAATCTGGCGCTTCTGAATCAGCTACTGTTTTATTAATTTAAGTATTTGCTATTGACTGTTCAAATGCGGAGTTTTGCGCATTGTGTGTGTGCGCACACATTAAGTAAGGGGCATTACATTTCCGACGAGTGCTTGCGGTGTTCGGCCAATCACAATGCACTGGGTCAGCTGGCCAATCAGAGCAGACTGCGCTTGTCGGAAGGAGGGACTTTGTAGAAAACAAAGCGTTTGAGAGAGGCGAGGCATAGAGGACCTACAATAATGTACAGTATTTGAAAAATGTGTTTTTTGAACATTAAAGCATGTCAACATATTCTGTTACACCAAATACACAAAATAATGAACTTTAAAAAAGCATCATATGACCCCTTTAAAA